>NC_051159.1:140445230-140637730 GCF_013339745.2 Dermacentor silvarum | reverse complement strand
GTTGAATGAGCGTGCTACGGAAGAGCATTTCCCGAGGCAACGTCCACGCCGCGAAGCATCGGTCGCGTGACCGTGTTCCGCTGTTTATAACGACTCCTATTCCGCACGGCCCACTCAGCTAAGAGCGCTCGTCGAAAGACAGAGGAGTTGGGGGATGTACACATCACGCCAGCGCGATGGCGTGCTTGGGCGGCCGACGGTGGGCCGAGGTTCTGCCGCGGGGGCGCGGTAGATGCTTCCCGGGTCCCATCCCTCTCGTCCTGCTCCTGAAACATTTTCAGCCTCAGCTATTCCTTCATCACAACCAAGATGCTCTACGCCCGTTGTCTGCATCCTTCTAATATATTTGTCTTGCATCCCGATAAAAAGAAGGCGCCGTTCGCCCAGCTCTCTGCACATAAGGGATGAAGAAAATAAAGAGCATTATGAGAAACCTGCCAAGGCACTTTGGAAAATACGAACGCCTGGCATATCCCCCCGGTTCACAGTACAACAACCTTACTCAATCATGTCTGGTGTAGCCCACGCTGTAACTAGAACTAGTGGGTTAAGTACAAAAATACGTCTGAAATATAACGACGGGAATAGCAAGTTGTTCAATCGAGAAATCCGAAAGTATACAAGCAAAACGAAACATTATGCAGATCCGATGCACTCATGGGATTCAATGTTATGGGAATCATTTTACAGGCAGATAGCTACCCAGAACCGCTTGCGGTTCTGCAAAGCTTTTTCAGATGATCTAATGTTTTACCTCACGTAAAGCAATTGTATGTGTGCGCGAGCGGGTTCCTCACGACAGCAGCAAAAAAGGCATTAGGATCACGGCGATAGCACGCCGACTCATTTTATTGCGATAGCAATTATATGGACACTTCAACCGGATTTCTGCCGTCGGCGTCGCCGTCGCCGTGAGGTTCCCTATAGATAAAATCCCACTATCAAGTCTCTGATCCCACTATCAGACACTTGCAACGATGAGAGGCAGGCCACTACTGCAAATAGCCTAGGATTAGCTAAAGAATGCTTCGCATTAAAGGGCTTCAACAATTTAGGTAGATTCCGTGATCCAGCGACTCCTGCGGGCGGCCGCACATACACGGTGCCTTAGCTAAAATAAACAACCCTCGAAATGAAAACTGAAGCTGTCTATTTGGATTCAGGGTTATTTTCAGCCATGTGGACAAGGCGCAACTATTTTCCGGGTCCGTTTGATTAACTTGGTTTGCCAATCCAAGTTTTGATACGAAAATTATGAATCACCTATCGTAGCTTAAGATGTTATCTGTGGAATGCTATCTATTTTTTTTTCGTAGAGCTTTCCACTGTCATCGTTTATAAAGAAGACACGAGAAAAAAATCTTATATCAGTTCCGGTCCATATCTTAGTATCGTCGCCCTCGAAGCGATGATTGAAACACAATACACCAACCTTCAGAAGTATCAAGGAAGTTTTTATGCCGACGAATGATAAAATGACCTTCATACGCACAATACATTGCGACAAATGCGCACAATTCCTCAGAAATAACTATTCGCAAGCTCTTTACACAAGCGTTTTACCGCGTCTCTGTTGCTTTAAATGTTAAAGCCTAATTAAGCGTATTGCACCTATATGTACCATATCCCTTCCCCTCGTGCAGGCTAGTCAAAAGGACCTACTTCTCGTTAGCCTCCTTGCCTTTCTTTACACGCTTTCTATTTCTAGCAGATAGGCCACTATTTTCACAAAGGTATCTTTTAAAAAATTATTGGTAGGCTGTATCAGAGACGCAGTCGCAGTGGGGTATGTGTGACATAACCGAGTGACCATAAAATTTCTGCAACAAATTGCAAACTTGTAAGTCTTACAACACCTAATTTGCAGAGGTTTTATTTTGATGGAGTATACCTACTATGGCTGAGTAGTTATTCTCTCTCAAACGCGACCGTTCTTGCTCGGAGCCACAGACGTACTGGCGAAATATGCCTCTCCGAAAGCCGAGCGAGAGGATAAATTTAGCTCCAGTTGCGTCACGCCGGGCGCGACAACGGCGTCATCAGTGCACACGACACAGGCACTGTTGTATAATGGCTTCTTTCCTCGACAGAAGGATACCAATGCAAGGCGCATGGGCAATACGATTGCAGAGATTTGCGAGGTGTTTTCAAAGTATTACATGTTTTGTTACATGCAGTTTTAGAAGTGAATCAATATTCTGACCGAATTGAAAAATGTTTCATGTAAAAGAAGAAAAGCAAGAAAAAGGAAATGCTTCTCTTCTGAGTGCTCTCCTTCTGAGCGCTTTTCTCAGCGAAGAGAGCACGTTTAAGTATTGTTTACTTTCTTAACTAGACTGATAAGGCGTCACAAGTGGAACTTCATCACGGAAAGTTTTTCTAATGACTGAGTTGCCATGTTTGTAAACTCACGGCAACTTCGCGCTTATCTCTATGAAGTGCATTTTTGGGAATAAGAGGAGTGCGCAGAACTTTCTTGGCAGCGTTAATATAGTAACCAAACTTGAGCAGACGTTGCGGAGTACACTGATATTAAAAAAACCTAACCTCCAAACTACAGCGCGCACTTTTTCGATGAGTCTGTTTTCCGGCTAACAGCAGCTCTGCCCTACCATTAACGATTCCCACAAATAACCCCGGTCGCGTTGAACGAATGAACCAGCCTCAAATAAAGCTGCTGTACATTTGCTAGCCTGTAGCTTTGCGTAAATCATCTAGAAATGGTAAATATAGGGATAATTGACAAGTGGACAGAATATGTTTAACGTTTCAAAGAAAATCAGGGGCAGTGAGGGACAGTTTAGTGGAAAGCGCTTGCATAATTTTGACCATGTGGTCAAAATTAGCGAGCACTCAAAGCTCTTTACAGTTATTTGGAGTCACGCGGTGACCAACGGCAATCATTAGGCACGTTAAGGTTTTCGGCAAAGACCATTAAGCTACGACCGAGTGCGCCTGCTAACATGTTCAGCGCACCTTGCGGAAATAGATTGAAGAAAAATTCGTTTGGTAAGGCATACAGTGGCAATTGCTCGATATCATAACTAATAGACGTAGCCCCAAATTGAAGTTCAGACGTACTTCATTTAAAAGCTCCCTTTCCCTCCACCTCTATTCCAACTAGAAAAAAAAAGAAAAGAAAAACAAACACAAAATGTGACATTGCATGCTAGAAATCATTAGCAGCAGAGTCCGCTATGCTGCCGTACTATATTGACATCATCTTCACCGTCAATGCTGACGATGCATGAACTGAGCACGCAATCAGTTAGCACAGAAGTTAGCGGCCTATACACTGAGCTGGCAAGTAGGAAATAGAACTAAGTAACACCCAAAGCATCCGACCCTCGTGACTTGACTCGATCGAGTTTATTGTGAGTTTTCACTCCGTCTACGTGATGTGACGGGATAAGTGCTCGAATACTCTTTAGCACGAGAAGACGTCGTCCATCATGGCGGCCAACGCTATATCGTGCGGAAACGTTTAAAATTACTGTGCAAAAAGCACTAACACAAAGACACGAAAAGATCATCTCAACACACACAAATGGAATCAAAGACGCGCGCATAGCAACAGCACTGCAAAAGGTCAATCCGTTGCCGACGCACTTTACTCTAGGGACTATCATGAATTTCCCATCAATACTCTCCTTTGCTCCCTGGATGCCGGGCCTTCTCTCTTCATTCCCTATCCTCCGCGCCCCTACAACACCCAACTTACACAAGAAAAAGCTACAACTAAACAATAAAATACCGAATGGGAGCAAACATAAGGAAAAGAAAACCTTCAATTTGGTTTAAGGTGAGCCCAGTGCTATGCCTAAAGCTTCCCGGTTTCCTCCAAATAGAAGAAAACACACACATTATCGAGTCACTTGTCATCTGTGCGTTACTTATCTTTTTCTGACAGTGTATAGCAACTTTTTGGCGATATATACTCCACTCAGTCTAAAATGAAGAAATGTGGTGCCATTTTAGTGCTAGTGCGCTTGGCACAGAGCCTATCCCAGGAGTGTAGTACCGCTGGGCTCAAAAGCTGAGTAACACTTTTCTCAGTTTTCCCAGAGCAAAACAACTACAATAATTTGCGAAACAGTCGTTATGTAAACATCAGATCTATGTAAGCGATATGTTTTTATTGAACTGAGTCGCTAATGTTTCTTTCTATTGACTTCTTCTACACGCTATGCTACACCTTTTATTAGAATAGCAGACTCACGTGGTGAATACAAAGATCGGAGGCGAGAATCTTCGTTAGTTTTTATATCGTTTTTTTTAAATTTTTTTATTGCACTATTGGTGAACGAGAGCAAACTGAATACACAGATACGGTGCACGAGAAAGATTAGAAACTCGGGCCTCGCCTCCTGATTTCTAAATTGGACCGATTTGCATAAAATGTAGGTCAGAGTCCCTGTGTGCACCAGACTGCCTTTAAAAATGTGAAGCGCAAGTAGTATTGATTATAGGACTCATTTATAACGCGTTCAGCTGTGACACTGTCGAGAATGGCATTCGCTGCCGCCATCTGATCCTTGTTTTCGGACAACCGCTTTTTGGTCACATCTCATGTATAATGAACGCTACGAGCAAGCCTGTAAAGAAAAATGAATGCGGCAATGTCTTTTCGATAAAGGCATTTGTGCATGTGTGCCTGTCGGATGTAATTTCTCTCTCTCACTCGTTTAACCCAGTCGAGTGCACTGAACATAACTTACAATCTCTTACGCTAAAGAAAGGAAAATGAATGTGCATTTATTACTCGGAAGCAGAGAAAAGCATGAAAAGCCTATTACGTCAAACAGCACATGCACAATATTGTGGCCGCTGGCTTCCGATTACTATTTTATTACCTCCATCGGTCACCATCATCTCCCTTTAACTCAATATTTCCTGCTTTGCTGACACGTTAATCGCGGTATCATGATTCCCGCTCATCATTTCTATGACCTCACTCACAATGCATTCAAAACTCTTGTTTTCTTTCTTTCTTCCTTCCTTTTATCTTCTTTCGTTCGCTTCTGCCTTCCGTCTTTCTCTCTTTTCTTTCTTCTTTCCTTTCGCCTATTCTTCCCCTTTTCTTCTCTTTCCTTTCTTCCTTCCTTCTTTCTTTTTTTCATTTATTCCGTGCTGCTCTTTTTCGTCCCTTCTTTATTTCTCTCCAATTTCTTACTTAGTACCTTGTTCCCCTCACCCTCTTTTTTCTCTAAAACCATAAGTAGCTTGGCGAGAACAGTGCGCAAAATTTTAAGTGATTAGATCTGACGAAGCTGACGATTCGCTAATGTCTAGTTGTGTAAAAAAAGTATACATAGTATATGAGCGCACAGCCACTGCGGCGACGGCTATGACTGGGTTATCCCTTGCTTTGGACCTACCGGTGCGTTTTCGCACCATGAGCGCGTTTGCGAGTAGCTCTGCGATGGCAGCGCCGCGATAGTTTGAAGCTTGGAATCGGCTGCCCTTGTAGTTCACAAGGAGTAAAAATCGGGTTGAGTTGATCTGCTTGCACACTTTGAAATAAACAAAATTAAAAAGCAGACAAGACGCGAGAAAAGGAGGCAGTATGAAATCCTTTCTAGTTAATTTCGATGCTTCGTTTCTGAAAGTACAACCGCTGCGTGAACGGACGCACGCCATGACAATTTTTTAAGCCTGAATCTCCAAACGTTTCCGTTAATAATAGCTGTTTATCGCAGTTCGCGGCCAGAAAATATGTTAGCAGACTGCTATAGTGTGCAAATTACTCAATAAATAATGCTCCACATAGTCGAATTTTTATCAAAGAAGCGACAATCTAATTTTATTGCTATCGATGCGCCTTCTCACTGAACGGTGAGACGCTGCTTGGAAATCATAGAACGACGCTTCTTCAGACAGCAAACAGCATAAATTTGTTTTAAAAAATATTATTGATGTTGCTTAGTTGCGCAGCCTGGAGCCTAAACAGATGAATAAACAACCTATGTAAAATAAACTAATTAAACATAACTCTCTGTTTCAGGTCTAACCAGCTTGATAGTGCCGCTTAATGCTCTTAAATTATACGTCCGCCCCCGGCTTCGCAAATAATGCCGCCATTTCCGCGCGCAGTGCGGTGGCAGGCATAATATTACCTGTCGGCAAAATGGAAGTTTTATCTTCGTAATATTTTTTGCTTCGTCGACAGGCCTAACAACTCTGTTTTCCGCTGATGAAGCTATAGTGAGAACGCGAAAAGCTAATGAAAAAAAAATGTGGTTGAAGGAAAAGGAGCACTGGCGATAAATCAATCTGCAGAAGATGCCTCGTGAGCGGTAATGAAAATGTGCGCACTGCCTTGGAAAAACACGGCGTTAGCAGTTCCCGAAATTATCTTCGCGCGTTATTAAGATCCCCGCAAGCTACGCGTTCCTGCATTTCAAGCGCTCCTGCGAACAAATTTCATGCTGTGACGCAACAGCTGCGCCTAATTAGCAAGTAATATATCTGCATGCATCTCCGCAGTCCGACAAGAGTGGCCGTGTTCTGGAGAATCCGAAAGAAAGTGTTTGCAAAGGCGATGGGCACTGTTACAGTTCATTACATGTTATTTTATTGTTTCTAACGCACCGATTAGGGTTCGGAATATTCCCGTTGACAATAAAATCAGCTGATTATTAGCTGATCAATCAACGCAATGTCAGCGAGACACTCGAGCAATGTGGCGCAAGGGGCGCCAGTCGGTAGAAAAGCATTGTTCGTATCACGACAGTTCTTGCTAACTCGAACTTTCTTCGCTATTATTTTATAATATGCATAATAATGCGCCCGGGAACGGCATCCCCACATAGGAGAGAAAAATTCGCTCGATGTCGCATCAGACAAAGCCAGGCGACAGTATTTGTTTTTTAGCTAGTCAGCCAGTTTCGTTGAAGCATTCGCCCCTAGTTCGGACTGATGCGGAACCTGTACATCGTGCAGGCTACTTCCTTTGCTTGCAGCCCGCGCTGACGTCAAAAACATCGAGAAAACTCTAGAGAAATGTTTTAGCTTAGACGTACCGCAAAAAAGTAAAGGCCAGCTGCGCATTGCCGACAATGGCTGACTGTACTTTACTTTTCGCAGTAGGCTATACATGTTCGAGTGGTTTTAACCAGGCCGGACGTTTTTCGTTTTGTTAACAACCATTCTCAGCGAGCACCTGGCAGCAGCTGCAGTTAGCGGACGAAATCCTCAAAGCACTCGGGTGAATAGACGTAAAGATTTTGTCAGGCGGCTTTGACAGCCATTTATGCGGTTTTCTATACGCGTGCGCGCAGTTGGTAGAAACACCTCCTTTAATTCATTTGCTTTAACAGCGCTCGAAGAACGCAACGGGAGAAACGGCGAACAAGCGAAGCCGTACAAAAGAATGAAGTATACGAGAAAGCTATTTTCTTATGCACTACGCCGCTAGGGCTCTCCTACTTACAAGTGTATTTGACAGGATGTAGAAAGCCGTGAAACCCGTTGGTTAGGAGAACTGCTAGGTTAATCGAAAGACATGCAGTGACGATTATTAAACGTGCGTGCACTTCGAAACATTTTTGTAAAGCCGCTATTTCTAAAGCCTGTAGTCCCCTCGGTTTCAGAAAAGCTTTCTTGCGCAGATAGGGTCGTGAAAAAGAATGGAAGTTGCCAAAAAAGAAATATTCTGCGAAAAACGAAAGAAAAAAAAACGGTAATTGCCCGCTATTTTCATCCTGTGATTCGAGATCTGGAATGACGTTGGCGCGTACTCCTGCAGCCACGTATATTTACAATACAAGTAGCTTTTTTTCTATAGCTGCACCAAATCTTTAAAAATTGCCTGTGGCACATAGCACAATTATAACCCTTGAACTAATTTACTCAATGGGGTGGCCATTACATCTACGAGTAATCAATATGCCTAATTACATATTTAACATATTAAACTAATTATTTGTTTAATTAATTACTTTACACCATTTATTTCAATGTGCGCATTGTAGCTATAGTGAGTTTGCAAGGCGTATACATTTGAAACCAATTCTGAGGATGGTACCGGTTTTTAGACATGCGCCAGCAAACTTGCGATATATATACACTGTTTCACTTACTTTTTTAAAGAAAACGCTGTTCATATGCATTGAAGCACAAAATTAACTGAAACACCAATGTATTTCGTCGGGTTGGACACATTGAAAATTAATACCTAGAAACTGGTATAGTTCTGAGAATTTGTTTCAAGTGAATACCTTTGCTACAAGTGAATACTTGTAGCCTTGCGAACTCACCGGCTGCAATTCGTAGGCCGAATCATGTGCCGTAACTTAATTAATTAAGTAGTTATTTAGAGTATTTTAGAGTATCATACAATAAGGCATTTTGATTTCTCCGAGAATAAATGGCCACGTCATCGCGTAATTTATCTTAAGATTATGAGTTGTGCTATCTGCCACAGGCAATTTGTAAAAATATATATATTGGTGCAACTAATAAAAAAACTGGTATTTAAGGGGTAATCGACGAAAATTAATTAAATTCAGGAGTTTTAGTTGCGAAAACCACAATCTGATTATGAGGCACGTCGTAGTAGGGGACTCTGGATTAATTTTGACTGCCCCAGGAATGTTTAATGGGCACCTTATGGGGTACAGTAATCGACTACGGTACACTTTGCGCCCTTAACGAACCCAACTCCATTTTTCTGTAATCACATCCCTCGAAAGTAAGCATAAACTACGGAAGCGTTTTGCAGCGCAAGAGCCGCATGCATGGACAAGAAAGAACAAACACATGGGACGACAGACGAGCGCAAACTACCAACAAAGGTTTATTGACCACCACACGTGTTTATACTGCGTTCATCAGCGTTGCACATGCGTACATGTGTACAGAAGGTGTGCTGACACAGGTCGAACCTAATAAAGATATCTTTTCAGCCTCTATTATCTCGCGGGTCAGTCTATGATCACTTCTGCTGACAACAGTACACAGATCAAAAAGGGGCTTACATGGACAGGAACTGCAGTGCAATGCGCTAACCAACCATCAAATGCCGTCTGATTTACTTTGAGCGTGTGTTCATTTTCATTCAACCTATCGTTCAAACATCTCCCTGTTTGCCCTACGTATTGCTTTCCACATGACAGTGGAATACTGCAAACTACATTAGTAGCACAACGAACCAAAAGATCTTTGTGCTGTTTATTGCAGCCTCGTTGATCACGAACGTTCCTCTGATTGCAGAGTTTTACGACCTTAAGTGGTGCCGAAAACACAACATTCACTTTCGAGCGGCCTACAATCTTTTTAATAATATGGGACAGCTTATGAATATATGGAATGACAACCTCATGTAATGAATTCATGTAATGTAATGCATGTAATAATGTAATTCATGTAATGAATTGCAACCTCATTGATCACGAACGTTCCTCTGATTGCAGAGTTTTACGACCTTAAGTGGTGCCGAAAACACAACATTCACTTTCGAGCGGCCTACAATCTTTTTAATAATATGGGACAGCTTATGAATATATGGAATGACAGCCACATTTTGACGTGGGTTGGGCTGTCACCTCCGAATATAAAATCGTCTATAAGTAGTGCTGCCGACAAAGACACGTTCACATCAGCCGCTGTTTTTAGCCAGACCAGAACGTGACACGTCACATGGCCATGTTGTAGCTTACTCACCAATCATCGATTTTAAGAAATGCACGGCTCATTTGAATTCACCAGTCTAATGTAGGCAGCTGCATGACGGCAAAGTTTATCATAGGTCGGAAAAATAAACTGAGCTCGCGCTGGTACTCACTCATAAACTAGAGTACATCTAGACTTAACATGTCACCATGTCGAGCACGCGCGTGTGTGCGTGTGTGTGTTCTTTAACAGCTCGCGGTTGTTGATTAATCTTCTGCCCTTTGTTTATATCATTCACCGATTCTGTCGTCAGCTACTTCTTATTCAGTTCTCCCTCTATAGTGACTTGTCACTTTTTTTTTCTTCAACCTCATTTCATCATGCCGCCTGCATCAATAATCATCTCGATGTCTTCGCGATGTAATTCTCATCCCTTCGCATTACGTAGCGAAACCGTATCGGTCCCCGTAGCGAAAATTGGCAGCAACGCCAGTGACAAAATTCTAACCGACACAGATTTCGTAAACAATTGATGTCATTCGCTGACACAAGCCACGAGAAAATAAATTTCCTGTAGATATATAGCATGACGTCAACGCGAACTGCGATAAATTGAGTAGAGTAATATTTTTTTTTTCTTCATTGGGGTTTTACGGTGCCAAAACCAGTACTGATTATGAGACACGCCGTAGTGGGGGACTCCGGAAATTTGGACCACCTGGGGTTCTTTAACGTGCACCTAAATCTAAGTACACAGGTGTTTTCGCATTTCGCCCCCATCGAAATGCGGCCGCCGTGGCCGGGATTCGATCCCGCGACCTCGTGCTCAGCAGCCCAACACCATAGCCACTCAGAAACCACGGCGGGTTGAGTAGAGTAATAAAGCTTGCGTTTTAATATTTCTTTGCAATACCTGTACGCACTTGTTAAAGAGCACTCGTAGTGACTAAATGTTCAACTTTATCTTCAAATGTTTATTTGTTTACATGTTTGTTCGTTTCGGATGTGTATAACGCAACAGAATTTATTGGCAACGCCATGTTAGTCTTTTTTGAGTAAGTTGCATACATTCCGTGTGTAAGTTCGCAGACTAATCACGATATGTAATCTTAAGTTCACTAAAATAGAGAGGACGCTGATCGCAGTTACACGCACTCAGTCCATTCGCACGACATATAACGGTCATTGCAGAAGAAACGTCTGAGGAGTTAGGGGGAGATGCATACTGTCAACATTTTGCAATCACTAATATTCATATAGTATTGATGTGCTTTCTGTGAGGTTAACATGCCCTCAACCTATGTATTAAAGCAACTCTGTGCACAACGTCATATCACTGTCGTAGTTCATTTTTAATCGCAGGTATTAGACGCACGAGTGCGTCTCCCTTTTCTATTGTGACAGCAGCTGTTGATAATAAACCCTTGTTACACGTGCGGAGCGCCGATGGCCCAAACGCGTTTGCTTCATCACTTGCGAACATGCTTCGACTACTGATTTAGCAGAAAAGGCTATGTGCCGACACAAAGTGAGCGAAAGGTACCGCATATTCAACAATTCGAGATGCACCCATGCATATCTTTGTAAATTGGAGGTCTTTCTCACTGCAAACCAACGCGAGCACTGTTATTACAGATTCACGTGAGAATTCTGCGTACTATTCGCGACATTTACTGTTCTTTCGAGCCACTTCGTTCAGATTTGTATGCACGACGACATTTTTCATAGGCCTAACATGCTACCTTAAGAAGTTACTGTTTCCATTCTCTTGTGATCACGTGGAACCTCCAATTTAACTTCAGGGTGCCGCGAACACTTTCTTTTCTTCCAGCGGTCTTTCTTTACCGAGCTTTCACCCGTGCTTCCAAGAGCAAACATTTCGGGCTGAGCCCTAAGGCGCAAATATCCAGTGCGTATATTTTTTTCTTCTCTGATACTCAGGAGCATGTCATAAACGAGAAAATATCTAACAAGGGAAAGTATCTTCCGGTTACACTGTTGCAGTGGGCCGTATTCTAAATCTAAGTACACCAAACTGAAGTTCGAACTTTAGAATACAAGAAAAATAAAAGCCAACAGCGCAAAAATAAAATAGAATGGTCGTATGGGAAGCACGCAAGTGCGCTTGATGATGCTTCAAAATGACAAAACTTACGGGGCAACAAAACATAGGCCTGGAAGGAACTCATAACTCATGGCAAAGCGAAAAAAAAGTACAACCCTCTACATAGACCACGGGAAACGGAAACGAAGCGCCGACAACCCGCCGGAAATTCAGGCTTTCCCATGTCTCGAGCAGCGCACATTGCAAGCGAGAAATAACCACTCGCTTATCTCGCCCTCTTTTGCGCAAAAAGAGTGCCACAAATTCGCGGGAGGGATTCAGACTCGGTACAGGGGGGTGCCACAAAGGGTAAGGCAAATTGATGGCCCGTGGGAGCTAAGCCGTGAAAACATGCTGGGCCAGGTGCTGGATCCAGGTGTCTCCTCTCCCACATGTGCGATAACTACGATTGGGGATTCGCTGGCTCCGGCAAAATATTGCGAGTGTTGCGAATGAGAAAACTGGCAGAATCAGGTGTCTCTAATTTAATAACTCAATCCTACTGCAAACATAAGTTATTAGCACCCGTCTATTTCTCAATACGTTTAGACCGCCCTGTGATATTAATGACTCACCTTAGGTGGTCCCACGCTGTTCTGCAGCCGCGATCGACGAAACACACCGCGCATGACTGAAAACGTGTTATTGGTGAAGTACGTACTTCCTGAAGTATGCACCCGCAGGCGAGCTTCTTCTTCCGTTACGTTGCCCTAAAGTTCTTCAATTTACCTAGCTCGGACAGTCTGCTCACTGTCCGTGGCTCCCGCTGTGACAGAAAGCCACGTCAGAGTATACATTACCTATCTCCCGGAGATAAACTGGCACGATGCTTCTTTTTCTTTGACTCAGATATGTATATACTCACACCCACACCGCCGAAGTGGTTTCTTTCCCTCTGCGCATGGTTCTGCGCAGCTCATGAAATCTGTTTAGTCGATAACGTACACATTGAGCAAACGTCCTTAGTAGAAGGTCGACGAGACGTAGTGGTTATAAAGCGCTCGGCTTGAAGTCTACGAGGCTTTGTTCGAAGCCCAGCGCCTGAGCGCAGTTTTTGCGAGCCCGCCCGGAGTTTTCTGACCATGGCTACCAGTTGCTGCTGCTGTTTTGCCAAATAGCTCAAACTTTACAAACTTTAAAAAAATTATAATCACCAAAGTATCATTACGTGATTTGAATACGAAAGGCTGAGGGCTTGTCTAAGTTATCACCTTAATCCACCTTGCTCCAATTTGTACCAACCTGAATCCAATGTAATCCCCCTTATCCCATTAACTACCTTAATCCACTTTAATTCACCTTAATCCACTTTAGTCCACCTTAATCCACTTTCATCTAATTTTAGGTGTGGGTCATGTGCGACGCTAAAGTGTCATGTGCGATTCGCCATGGGTTGCCGTGGGGCAGCAAGTATGGAAGGGTCCGGCCCTTGAATTCCAGCCCATCGCGACAGCAGCGCCACCGCCAACATCCGTCGATCCGTCGCTCATTCCTCCTGTGGTTAGATGTGCTTGTTGCTCGGCGCTAGCGCGTACGTCGAAGTTTGTTTTGTGTGTTATTTATTATTTTTTATGTTTTATGTAATTCAAACAACGCATTGTTTAAGATAAAGGCTTGGTATTCCCGAGGTATTCCAGTGTAACTATACACAGCGGTGGTCACCGCAATATAAAGAACTGGATGCGTCTGATTAATTAATTAATTATTGAATTAGTTTATTTATCCAGCTTTTAGATAACTCGACGAATTAGAACTTACGACTATATATATCAATTAATTAAATGTAATTGTGCTGTTGGTTTGCATTACTCAAATTACCTAAATAATGGAGTAATTAGGTAAATAATCATTTTCTAACTTCATTAATTTTGCCATATTCAATAGACTTGATCCTGTGACTTTTCGAAATGAAGTAGGCAGTCTTTTTATATAATATTCATGTATTTTTTGAGTGATATCTGCATACGAAGGAGTAGGTTTTCATTTATACATTTTTTCATATGTGACACGTAATAGTAAGAATTGCATGTGCCTTTCCAGAGTTGTTCTCTGGCCATTTCCAAGAAGTTTTCTAACAGACCGATGCCGTCGAAGCAGGACGTGTTAGCACTGACGTGTTAGCTATTAAAAAGCAGATTCTTAAGCGCGATGTGTGCAGAGCGCCGTAGTGCATCGGAAGCTTTTCATCATGCGACAGCCCATGCTCAGGTGGCGCCATCTCGTTGATTTCGACGTCAAGTGCGCCAGCCGTGAGTCCTGCGTGAACACACCCCCACATATTCTAGTAAACTGTACCGACGCTGTGGCTGTTCACCATGGGATTTCGGAGTGCAAGCCGCAGCAGGTCCAGCGCTGGGAACCTGACGTTATAACTTGGTCACATGGGTTTTGTTACCATGGGATGATCACGACGGACGCCGGTTTTTCCGCTTCATGGGCGATGTAATGCTTTCGAATTAAAAATCGAACTACCCGCACGATGGTGGAATCGAATCTCGGTCGTCCCGCACAGCCGCCCAATGCCGTACCGCGTGACTGAATCTTCTTTTGGGATGCACCTCAGCGAACTCAGAAAATTAAAGGACATTCTCTGGAAGTGACTTGGGAGCCTTGTCGGTAGCCACTCGGAATTCCGGATGAATGGAGATGAGTCGGCAGCGTAGCCGATGCCTTGTATGGTCCGAGGTCCCTAGCCCTCTGGTCACCGAGACTGCGTCAGGATGGGCGGCTCTGGCGAAGGTATCCGCCTCCTCGCGCCGGTTCTGGTGGTGGCAAGACTCGTTAGCTTGGCAAGTAGCAACGTCCCTGGAAGTCCTGCCCGGAATGGGCTGGGCAGGACCTGGAGCGCTGGCTTAGAGTCACGAACTACCGCCACCACTGTTGGGGAGGTCGTTCAGCAAGGAGGTCGGTAACCAGATGCAGTCCCGCGAGCTCAGCTGCAGTGGAGCTTGCTGCAAAGGAACGGCGAGACTGCCTGCGACGGCCTAGGGCTGTAACTATGCAGGGTGCTGCCACCGGCACACTCTGAAGGACCGAATCATTCGGTAACACCAGCAGGTGTCCTTCCAGCTGCTCCTGGAGCTTGCAGGCGGCCATCTGCTGCAATGCTGGGGCTGACGTTTTCCGCTTGTTCGTTCCCTTGAGGCGATATGCACGTCCGGGTGTTGGTGATGGGGAGGAGGAGGAGGGGCCACAGGGGCAGGCAGTTGGGTGACTGTCTCCTCATATATACACGCGGCACAGGCTGACCATGCGTGCAGTCGGCAGGCTCCGCAGCCAGGAAAGAAGAGCTTGGCCGTCTTATGGGCGGTGCAGCCTGTCGATGGGCCCCAGTCCCCGCTGCAGCATGTGCAGTGACACTGGTCATTCACCAGCCTCGGCCAGTGTTGCGACAACCTTGGAGGACCTTGGTAGCCCCATCACACTCCTGACGACCATGTTGTGTCCTGTGTCCTGTGTCACTTTGCGTAGCGCGGGTCCATGAGAGCACATGTACGCGCGCCAGTTTGCGTTACGTTATAGACACAGAAATGAAATTCGCAAATTTATAGCATCGAACTAACTGCCCCACAAAAACTTTGCTTCACATAGATCTTAAGATGTACGTTCGATCTACATAAATGTTTTGTGATATTTTAGAACCGTTCAGAATCCTTGCGAATGGGTCGAGACATTCACCCCATTTATAATTACCGTCTGAAGCAAATCTTTTTTCCATCAACCGGTTATTCGTCAAGCTTGGTCAATAAATATTAGCGCTGTCACTACGTCCGGGAAAGACTGCGCAAACCTAGCCTGATCTGCAATCTTTCTTTATGAGGGCTACTGCGTGCGAATTTTATGACACTGCTCTCTAATTTATTATCATGTTTTAAGTATTTATATTGCTTTACCATTTGAAAGCGTTTCTGTTGCCTTTATTTTGTATATCGCCCGCTACTTGACGAATGTTTTGTTGTGGATAAAATTGTACCACTGCTCGGGAGCACCATCGCCAAAGGCAGCATGAGTTGGGATGACATTAAGAAGAAGAAGATAGCGAAGACGGCTAACGCCTGTAATGTGGACCGCTCTTCTAAATTTGGGTCCGGCGGCCGATGAAAGCCCACGCTCCACTTTACGTATCGTTTCTCCCAGGCGCTTCTGGTTGGGCGTCACCGCTGTGTTATTCCTGCTTGGCGCCTTTCTCTTCTGGTGTTCATTACGCAGTGGATATCCGGTAAGCGTTCACAAGGCACGAATGCATATGTGCTCCCCAACTTAGCTCTACGTCTACTTTGCGGTGGAGTCTCAGTGGCTATGACATTCTACTGATTAGCACGAGGGCGCGGGTTCGATTCATGGCCGCGACAGCCGTACCGCACACTAGGGGCCGCAACAGACCCGCCGCCATTAAGCGCCTTCTGAATGAAGAGCAAGCAGGTAACAGCCGCCGCCCGCAGTTCCATCAATGTGCCACTGACAGGCCGGGAACCACTCAGTACTATTTATTATTACAATAGAAATTACATGAACACTCCAAGCACATTTCTGCCGTCGCCGTCGCCGTGATGTTCCGTATAAAGTCTAAGGGCGATAACACCATCGCGCTTGCGCCGTATGCTGCATGTGCGTGTGAAAGCGTGCGAGGGGAGCCGACGATCACGGCTCAATCTCACGCGCGCAAGGGTGGAAGCGGGAAGGAAGCGCGCCGTCTTCCGTCGCGCGCTAGGCTTCGGCGGGAGGGGAGGCGGCGTTGTACTCCAGGAGCAACTGCGTATTCCATGGCCGCGCGTGCCCTATCTTGAAAGCGATCTGCGTTGAGAGCAGAGTCTAGGCGCTTCGACGGCTCACCATTTGAAAGCGTTTCTGTTGCCTTTATTTTGTATATCGCCCGCTACTTGACGAATGTTTTGTTGTGGATAGCTTTGTGCGTGCTGCGTTCTCGCCGCTGAATTTGAGTTGAAGTGATAGACAGCACGAAGGTCACTTCGCTCGCTGCTGGTGCCGCGCTTCCGCACGTCACCGTTTTGACAGCGAGTGTCCGCGCTAATTGAGTGTGATGTGTTCACGTTAGCCTGTGTGCGCTGACATCATGCTTGTTAATTTACTTGTTAGTAAGCGAATGTTTCCAAGTTTATACGGCCGATAAAATTACTATCATTACTTTGCACAGCTGTCTAATAATTTGTTATTGCAATCAATGCCTCACCTTTCGCGCGAAACTGCGACTTTCTTTAGCATGCGGAAAAGCAGTGGAAAGAGGTGCCTTATCGTGACCTGCAAAACTGTGACAGAGACTTGAATGTGTGGGATAAGACTGTATGTGTGCTCCGTTGCACCTCAGCTGCACAAGGTGTGCAATATTTCTGACAGTTCGTCATGCAGACCTTTGCGGCGAGCCGAGCACAACAAGCTCTACCGCCAGTGCTGGAAAGCCATTTGCAGGCAACGAAAGGAAAACAATTTCTGGCAATGACTTCCAGGCTCACGCCACCTGCAGCAACAATACAGCGCAACCACCACCACTGGCACAACAAATATCACGGAATGTTAGCTTCGATAAGCATTAAAGTCAGCGCTTCGTCCTTCCCACGCAAGTGCGACTGACATACTCGAGCTGGTCTTTCCATGATCGCGAAGTTCTACGCGGAGTAATAGGTGGGCACCATAAGTCTTCTTTTAGCACCGGGAATCAAAGAGCTGGCGAATGAGCACTCGGCCGCTTGCATTATTTTATTGCGACAGCAATTATATGGACACTCCAGGCGAATGCTTGTCGTCGGCGTCACCATCGCCGTGATGTTCCGTATAACATAGGGGCCCCCTTCACAACTCCGAGATTTATAGGGCCCCACCATTATATCATACCCAATGTGATAAATAAAGAACTTGAAAGAACTTGAAAGTCCAAGGGTAATAAATAACATCGTCGCCGCCGCGCGCCGTATGCCAGTTTTGTATGAGCACAAATGCCTCTAAATTTGTACTTGTTCACGGACTCAAATTTCTTATACTTCGGGTGCACCTTGGAAAGGTCTTTCGGCCTGGGAAAACAGCGCCGCTTAGGTGCACGGTAGGTTGACCTAGGCGCTTAGAAATTTTTTTTATTATAGTCTCTGTCATTACTTACTCGCGAGAAACCGTACCGGTTTTGAGTGAGTAGCCGCTATGAGCATTGGTGGTTTCTGGCCTGAACTTCTCGCGCTTTTTGTGCGCGTGCCTTCTTCGGGTATAAATCGGTGCAATTAAGTGCTTTTTGCACTACGTACGACATGCAGTCAAATTAGCTGTTTAATGAATCGTCATCTCAATTCATAAGTGCTGGCCCTTACGATTGTCACAGCATTCAAAAAAGAAAGAAAGACCGAAGAGACGTTTACTTACTGTTATCTATATTCTGCATGGTGCTTGTCTCCTTTCTGAAGCTCGGTCCCTCCCGCGGTCCCCTGTTGGTCGCGGGTCCTCACGACGGCGTCATGGAAGGCCGCGCATCGCCGGGCAGCCAGCTGGACCCGTGCCGGGACCTGTACGAGTACGTGTGCCACAACTGGAGCTCGCCGCACGGGGCGCATACCTTCACCGAGGACGTGGCCCGCTCCTGGGAGCGCCTCGTGCAGCAGGCGGCGCTCGCTTCTCATCCCAACCAGCCGGCCACTGCCGTTCTGGGGCCCGAGTACGCGGTCGAAGCCGTCCGGCACTACCACAACAGCTGCGTCAGCCTGCTCGCCAGAGAAGAGAAGGCGAGTTGCGCGTGCTCTATTTTCATATCAGTGCATGGCACGCGTCTCTGAGGGCCCCTGCGGATACTGATGTCTATGGTGCGGGACAGCCAGAATCACAGAGGACACGCGCTCTGAACACCCAGCTGGAATGCTATTCTGTACATTGTCGAATTCCGCCATGTTGGCTTTTTGGGCCAATCAGAGAGGCCGTAGCAACCTTGTGTGTCAAACAAAACTCTTTAAGTTAGGGCCCCTTTTGAGTCAGAGCAAGCCTGCCGTCTTCGCAGGAGGATTAAACTTCGACTATCCGTTGCATCGGTGTTATTTTTAAGAGCCACGACTGACTCCAGTAAGTGATGACTCCACAGTATTGGGGTGCAGGATCTTCGCACGGAGGCGATTCACCTGCTCGTGGCGCTGAACTCGTCTTGGGGTATTTTGAAGCCGGACCCACCGGACGAGGACGTGGTGAGGCTGCTGCTCCTACTGTCCCTTCGCTTCGGCCTCACACCCGTATTGCGGGTGCGCTTCAGGCTGGTGGGCACCAACAGGACGCAGCTGCTGGTACGCTTTTCTATCGCCTACCTTTGCAAAGCCACTACCAGCAGCAAATTAAGCCACAGTAACCGTGACTCGGTTGGTACGAAGTTATGGCACGCAACCCGGGAAGAACGCATGTGTCGAAAAAAATTGCATCGTAGCTTGAAAGCCGCTTGCCGCAATTCTAGAATCACGTCGCTCTTAAACACGGTATCGCATAAGGACGTTGACTGTCAGTGAATCAAATTGCAGCGATAACGTTCGCTTTTGTTCCGACTGGCGCTTATCGCCGTGCAATTTCAAATGTTGGACAATGGGGACCTCACTTTCTTTTTACAGCCGTTGGGTCTGCTGTACTGTCTTCAGTCTTCCATGCAATACATTGTGTCAGTGTTGTTGCAGATCGTTATTACTCTTTAGTGGTGTATTAGCACTTCAGCGGCAAGCAAAATAGAAAAAAAAGGAGACACCAAATAATTGCTCATGACTGTCCAGATATCCCAGAGATTGCAACACGACTGCGATGAGAGAAATAAAGGCAATGTAACGACATAATGTAGCGCAAGGGCACAATCACAAAGAAGACACACAGAGCCCGTCACAGGCGCTGTATTTTGTCTGTCTGTGTGAATGTGCCCTTGCGCTACACTATGTGATTAAGTAAGCCCCAACTATCCCAGCAACGTGTATTTTTGCTCTGCAGAGACCGGCGTATCGATGAGAGCCGTTCAAGCGCCCTTTAACGGTATCTTGATGATAATTGATGATCTCTTACATACAAAAGCTGCGACTGTACTACGAGGAACGCCGCATAACAATGAGATATCCTCATTCCCACTTCTCAGAGGCGAGCGTCTTCCGCTCTTTAACTGCCTTTCAGGTAGAGCCATCCAAAGCACCCCTTCCTACCGACCGGCTACCGCACGGAACCGCCGCCCGCGTGATGTCGTGGTGCGCATTGTATCTGCGCACCCGGCTAGCCGACGACGACATGGCCGAGATGGCGGACGTGCTGCGCGACATGCTGTCGTCGTCGTCGCGCGCAGCGCCACCCAGAGGAGCGATGCGCTCGCCGGAGGTCCTCGCGCACTTGGCCCCGTCGGTTCCCGCTCACGTCTGGATCAAGGCCGCATCCACGGTTTGTCTTCAAAATCTTGAGAGGACGACTATACGGTGCGCCCTTCCATTTGGCAAATGGTTAAAGGTGATGGCTGCTTCGTGTGGTATACTGTGGAATTGAGGACTGATACTAACGAAGGTTGAATCCTGCTCAAGTGGTAATAAACAAGCTGTTCGTTAGCCTTTATGGATAATGTATTTCTTTTTTGTTCAATACTATTGCGTGGTTAATGTATATTGGGGTGCTATAGGCGGCCTAGTCAAGTCACCGTTGACGTCTCCTTTCATCTTGAGCACCATGGCAACCATGTAGTGTCAACCAATCTACCAAATAAGTAAATAAATAACTAAATAAATAAACACGTCGGCAAATGACGTGGAGAGGTTGCGTAACGCAATGGTCATTTTCGACGATCACGTATGAGTCCACAGGTCACATGTTGGCTGGTTCCAGCCTAAAATGGGGAGCGAATTGTTTCGGAGCGAATCAAATACTTCTTTATGCACGTGAGAAACACTTTGGAGATTGACACTATCAGGCTCTGCCACAGGAACCAACTTCAACAAGCAATCTAATCAGATTCTCAGTTCGGCTCAGGAATTCAACAGTGCAGAATACATGCGGGCAAAGAATATGCACGACAGGGCGGGTGCCAGCTGCCAAATAATCAAGATGCATCTTCTCATTCCGTTCCGACCAGCATTTAAAGCTGTCTCAGTAACGTGTCTGATTTTAGGGTTCACCACTTTGATAACAATTTTTTCGTCGTCATTAAAATATCAGGTGACAATTATTACGTGATATCGCGTTTGATACTGTGGCAATATTCACTCGTCCAACAGGAGACCTACGCTTCACCTGTGAACGTTTTTACACATTAACGTTTCCTTCGGCACTTGAGTGTACATGTGGCGGAGGTACAATCCCCGATGCAAAAGATGCTTTCTACCTCACTAAATCGCCAATTCCAACGTAGTTAGCACTGAAACTTTAACCAGATGCGTAAAATGTTACTCATGAGAAAACTTACGCAAAGCAGTTGCTTTCCAATTTCAGTTTCAGGACACACCTCACTTGCATTGTTAAAGCTGCGTACAAGTCCTGCATGATTTCGATCATTTCTAAAGGCACCTCAGAAAAAAGCGAAACGTGCATCCACTTCCCCCAATAATGAAGGAAGCAGATACATGTGGTCCATGGAACTCGTCTTCTTTATTCATGCATTGCCTCACCACATCACGATAATAGCCATTCGTCAGAATGTTAGTATTGTTATGTGAGAACCTTGCAAACTCACATTTATGCTACGGGGAGCCACAAGGCATGAGCTACAAAACATGCGACCAGGCCAACGTAGTGTATGTCAACATTGGTGCACTTCGTCCACAATATCCTGTTTCCAAACAACAGGAAGATAGAAAAACTGAAGCTAATCAGCAACAGTGATCGAACAAGGGATGTCTCCAGAGCCACCCGTTTCAACATGGGGACTTCTATCACAATGTGTCGGGTACCGTAGGACTTAACTACATATATTCCAATGTACCCGCGAGGCATTCACAGTGCACGCGCAATGTGTGACACGCAGTACGCGGCTTCCGGCCTTTCCTCCGCACCTCCCGGAGTGCTGGTCCGAGCGGTGTCCACCGTTCGCTCCGTTCTCAGCGTGCTGCTGAAGGCGCACTACCGCGAAATGGTCACGCCTTTCCTGCTCGTCCAATCGCTCGCCACAGTTCTTGGGCTGCACATCGCGCGAGGTAAAGCGGCATCTCTCTGACATGTACGTGCTAATGGCGCGCTGTATTCGCCATGCGGAAACTCAGGGGACGAGTACTCCTCGTGATAGTGCGTAGAAAATTCGCAGTGTGTTGTAGACTGCGACCTACTGATCACTCGCAACACCGTGGAGGCTTGGGCTAGTCGTTACATACTCGACAGGAGAACAGAACTAAAAGACAAAGGACAAGAAGGGGAACGCACACCAGCGCTGATCGCTTCGCGGCCGCCATAGCGACTGTTATTAAGAAGCATTTACGCCATCTCCACCTAATGAACGGCGTTGTGGCGTAGTTGCAGACAATTGAACTGAGGTAGTTCGTTGTAACTATGCATGGAAGCATGGACAATCAGCACTATCTATAGAGTGCTACACATGCAGTATTACTATACGAAGAGCACTATACGACTTCGACGTTCTTGGCGAGAATGTAAGCCACCCGCCGCGGTAGCTTAGAGGCTACATGGCATTGCGTGGATGAAACCGAGGTCGCCGGTTTGATCGCGACTGCGGCGTGGCTGCCTTTCGATGAGGGCGAAATGTAAAAACGCTCGTGTACTTTATGTGCACGTTAAAGAACACCAGGGGTCAAAATTAATCGGGAGTGCCCCGTGCACTACGGCGTGCATGGTAATGAGATCGTGGTTTTCACGTGTAAAACCCAAGAATTATTCGAATACAAGCCATGGCGCTTTGGAAAAGACGTGGACTGGCTTTAAAAGTGTTTCGTGACTCGAGTGCCAAAAATGTGCCATGCGCGTCAGTCCTCGTCAGGCCCTGGGTCCCCAAACCACGTTGGGTAGGATGCTCTTGGGTTTAGAGGAGCAGTTGAGTTTGAGAATTGTGTCAAATGAAGACAGCGTTAGGACAACGTTAGGAAGACAGCGTTAGACTGCGGCGCTCGGGCGCCGCAGTGGGGAAAATAAAAAGGTTCTTCAAAGCAAAAAAAAAAAGAAGAAAAGTTATTCTTACAAGTGAAAGCAAACAAAATGCATTTTTGAGCAAAAAGGGCAGTACAATAAGATGTAATAAACTTAATTAGTCGTACGGCTCTCTTGGCTCTCTCGCGATTTCTCGTCGCCCGTGAGGGCGACCCAGAAGACTTGGGGACCCACGCTAGTTTCCGATTCTTGGGTCTTGGGTCAACGCGAACGCAAGAATCCAAGACTGGCTTGGGTTCTGCGCATGTGCACTTGCGGCCCGCAATTTTCCTGGGTCCCCAAGCCACTTGGGTCAGGCAATTCTAAAGCTCTCTAACTCATCGCAGTGTTGGGCGGCAAGAAAGGGAGCGGTGACAGTGACGATGAGCGTTGCCTGCGGCTGAGCCGGCGCGTGCTGTCGCCCGTCTGGAACGTGCTCTACTCGGAGGCAATCGCTGACCAACGGTTCGTGCCGCGCGCCCAGACGCTGGTGCATGAGCTGAGGCTCAAACTGCGCGAGCGGGTGCAGGCCTCTCACGTGCTTGACGGGGAGAGCCGCATCACGGCGGACAGCAAGCTGGCCGCCGTCAGAGCCGTCTTTCCCAAGCCACATGCACGTATCCTCAGCTTACGATCTTTGTGTGTCTTTGTAGTTGCATAAAGCGCGACATTCCATGTCGTATGGAAGCTTTTAGAGCTGCTTGTGTTGGAGAGGCTACTCTTAGAATTCTTACACCTCAACGAACGCATTCTTGCCAGTTTCCATCGAGTGTTCACCCTTAACGGCAACTTCCTCCGTTTGTTTTCTAATGTATTGTTGCCAAAGGTTCCACATGATGTACAATCCAGCTCTTCCTCGCTTATTGAACATCTCAGCCCGGTTTAGTAGCTTGCAATCCTTCTTTAGCCGACGACTATAATGAAAGTTTAATTGCCTAAGGGCCCCAAGAACATTCACCTGCAGCTTATTTTGCCAATAAAACGAATGTCTTATTCCTTTGTGTAGTTGTATGGATTGGCTTTTGATGTATCTTTGATAGGTTTGTATTTGTATACGTGTTTTTATTGGATCTAGAATATAGTAAAGTACATGAGTACTAGACGCGGTACAATATCCTATAACCGAAGTTATGTGGTATGCATTGGAAAGTTATTGCTTGTGGCGCCGAGCATATGATACAAACATAACTGTATATATAGCTATTTTAGTGGCCATACATTTCCGCTTTCTAAGCGTGGTATGGTTATTCACATCACGGTATTTCTCAGTCCTCAGAAGAGGACGTGGTCAGAGCGATTCTACTTGCTTTGTGAATGAAGCATGGCATACCTATACCATACAGTGTAGTATAACCGTATACATGGAAAATGAGACATCCACCCATTCGAAGCATTTGCTACGATTGGGTGGACCAGTAGAAATTTTTCTTCTACTGCGAGGCTTTTCTTTCGAGGAGCCCGTATGGGTTTCCCTTGTAGCAATTGCTACGACTGTGTTGATGTCTCATTTTCCATTTAATTACTTTTCTTCGCCTAGCGGGTTTCCGCTGAACTATTACGTCATAACAGTATACGTTCAAACGGAAGTAGGTGCAGAGTGAATATTTTGTCAAGTAGCCCCCCTCTGTCACTTTGCTACTCAAATTGCATTACCTGTTCAAGAATAAGCACTCGTTCATTTTCCAAAACTTCCTAAGGAAAAGACATAAGCACGTTACTATACGCTGATACCGCTCATGCCCCAGCGTAGTCCCGCGGCTCCCAGCATCACCTTCACATAACGAGCCATAGTCTGCTCGTGACGGTGGCGCAGCTCTTGTTTATTTACTGCCTTTCCGAAATGCTAATCGGCGCGGAAGACTTGGACGAACGGAAGACGTACCGAACCTAATTCGATTGAACTATAGCCCAAGCTTTCATCTGGATCTACCGTCGTTGCGTCGCCACACCGCAGGGCATCGATGGTTATCGACCCCGCGACCTGCCCTGCCCCGAGCCATAGTTCGTGGGGTGGATTCCTGGCGCACACGATGACTGCGCTGGCGTTCCTACAGCGCACGCGTCGCTCCCCAGAACGCGGCTGGCTGCTGACGCGCCAACAGAGTCCGCACGTTAGGCTTAGCCGCGACAACGAGCTGTGCGTGCCGGCCGCCCAGCTGAGGGAGCCGTTCGCGTCGGGTTTCCCCTTCCTGGACCTTGCCACGTTGGGAACCATGGCGGCGCAGCAAATGCTTCAGGTATGCATGAAATATTCAATCTTGTTCTATCTCTTACCACACCAACTGGACATCATGTCTTTCAGGGGCACTGCACAAATATGACGAATCTCTTTTGCTCTTGCTTCTCTTTTCTTTTTGGTGAATATTAATAGTAAGGCCTTTACCACTGTGTCTCCTTTTAACTGAGTTACTAATGGACGAAAATCAAAACAAGTATTTGTAGCAAAAAATATATGCGTGGATGTGTGCGTGTATGTGTATGTGCGCGTGTGGTGGGGAGGGGGATGGGTGAAGTGTGCATGCGTGCGTCCGTGCGTGTGCGTCCATGTGGGACCTCTCGCTATAGGCAATTATGTCGACGTCAGTAACTTCTTCTGCTCGTTCTAATTCAAAGGCAATTCTGGAGACACTTCAGTATTTTGACACTGCAGAATGTATCTGCGCGTACTTATAATGTTAATTCAATGGAACACGTTACTGGACTAGTTGGTGCATGATTAATCACCAGAATTGTGGCGCAGCAATAGACGAGGTACGACAGAAGCAACAGTGGCAGCAGCTGTCTATGCTGCTTCTGTTGTCTGTCGTCTTTTGTTGCGCCACAATTCGGGTGATTCTAATGTTAAAATTGAACTCACTACGCCAAACATATTTGGTGTTGACGCAGGCGGTAGGGGAGCGTGGCAGCCACGTTGACGAGACAGGCACAGCGCGTGAGTGGTGGACTCCCAAGACGCGGCAGCAGATGTGGCAGTATGTGCTGTGCCTCCGGCAGGTAACTCACCGAAGAAAAAGTGACGTCATCATATGCTGAATTTCTCATGCGTGAATGTACCTTATCTCGAAAGCAGCTTAAAGCCGTGCAAAAGCTACGAAATACGCATGGACCATACCCTCGTGCAATATGGAATAAGCTTTGGGTAGTAACGCCCTTTCTCGAAATTATACCGAAATATGCGAAATATCGTGTATGCTGGCAATGCGTTTTCTTATTAAATAGGACAATTCATTCGCAATTTAGGATTCATATCACTATGCTATCTCAATATTTTCCAATTTTAAAGCATGATGCAGTACTCAATATATGATCAACCACCGCTGCCAATGGTGAATCAGTGCCATTCTTCCTTTGTCCCATGCCGCTATATCTTGCTGTTTCGCGTGGTCCGAAAGGCAATGCATGAGATAGACGCAGTACTACACGAAGCGCGGCAATCGCAGTCCCGGTCACGTGTTCTAATTATGTGTGACAGACATACCATCGTAGACGCATCTACCGGAATACCGGAAGCCGTTGACGCGAACAGCAGAGCTATCGACCATATATTCCGCATTCAGTTTAACCAAAAGTCACAGAACATTCACTGCTATGAGCGACACTATTCCGCTTATCTATTGGCGCGGACGAATTGGCGCAAACCGCTACCAGAATACTAGGAACTAACTACGTACCAGGAAATCTCGCTATGTTGAACCGAAAAAAACCAGGAGAACGGCTAAGGTCCACAAGATTCTCCTTTTTAAGATCCTATAATTTAAAGCTAGTTGAGCTGCTAGACATTCATCGTAACTCGTTTGATCCCCAAGGAAGGAGAAGAGTCGGCCTTAAAACTTTGGGTTTATTATAGCCCAGATTTTATTACCAACCTTGTTCTTTTTTTTTTTCTTCTGCGAGTCTCCGCTGTGTCAAAGCTCTGGCCCTATACGGCGCGGTGGATGTCTGCAGGTGTACCTGTCCGGCAGCGCCGGTGGCCTAGAGTTTTCGGACGCAGATGTGTGGGACCAGCTCGGAAGCGCCATACTCGGCCTGCAGACTGCGTTCGAGCTCGCCACGTTCAACCGCCCTTCGACAACCGACTCCGGCGGGCGAGGACGCAACGATGCACCGTCTGTTATCACGCAGCAGGGCCCGCTGTCGATGCGGCAGCGTTTCTTTGTGCGGTTCTGCCGGGGATTCTGCGAGCTTTACGTGTAAGCGAGGACGCGAACCTGCATGTTTCAATGCTGAGATTATCCGGCTGCCTCACGCTTCGTGCTAGCCAGCAAAATGTAAATCCTTTCGTTGAGTCAAAAGAAAGACGAATGAGCCAGTTCTAATGACGCCAGCCTCAAGTTTGGACTGTATGTTACTTCTCGCCCAGCACCTTCTTCACGCGCAGAGAAAAGATGGAATACGTGGCTTAAAATGCAACTCATTTTAAAAATAACTTAACCCAAGAGGGGGCGCTACGTGGCGCGCGCGAGCCTTTATGCACGAAGGCTTCAAACGCCTCGACCGATAGTGCCTCTCTATATGCCCTGGCGTTCGAGACGCCACTCGAAACTATGCTCAAGACACAGTGTGATGCTTTGGCTTCGAGGGCACGTGACGGACTCATGCGCACGAATTATAGCACTCCAAATTGAATAACGGTATCCGGACACATTACTGTGTCCTCTCTGTTCATCAATATGTGCGCTTCGTGGTCAAACATATTGCGTGAAAGAACAGGCGACCCTCTCACAGTACCAGTGAAATTATTGTAGACTTCTCTAATCATATCGCTGCTGTCATACGGATGGAGAGACGCCAGTATCCTGCATACAAATGATTCGACAAAATTGCAGCCGCTCCTCTCATTTTCCGACGTGGTACATGTAATGCGTAATATAACGCAGGATGCCTTCTACGCGTTTCGCAGGAACGGATCTGGCCGGATGCCGGGTCGCTGGATTTGCAACGCGGCAGCTAAGCACGTGCCGGCATTCGCGGACTCCTTCGGCTGCCCAGACGACGCGCCCATGGTGCCAAAGGAGACATGCGACGGATTTTAGGGCGACTTTAAGGGGAGACGTGAGTGACCACTGTTCTCGTTGCACCTTTGCGACCGACTTGAAGGAGATCGCTCTCGGCTTGATTGAGCTGGAATGATATGCCAACATGTATAGCCTTATTTAGGCGAAGAAGGGAAAAAGATCAACTACTTCAGTCGGTTCTTCACTCTCACTGTTGTGCATATTAGACGCCGGAGTAGAACTAAGGCACACACACACCACTCACACATTCGCGCACGTAGGCTTTGGCATGTTTGTCCATTATTAACCAGCTAGCACAAGCAGTGCTGATTCTTCATCAGTTCAAGCCCCAACATCAAGCCAGAATAAACCTATTTGTCCGATTTCGTAGCTTAAGTTACGAAGCCTGTTCGTTACTTTCGATAGCAATGGATTTATCCATTCCTCACGATGATGCGACCCCCTTCAACGCGAAGTTCACCTTCACATCATTCGGGAATATGCTAACGAAAGTAAACTGGTTACAATTTTGAAGAATACAATAACAGAGCCCACAACAGTCAACACTGAATAGCAGTAAACATAGTGCGCAGAAAGAAAGCGTCAACAAAGAATTGAACACCGTCATCATAAAGTGTGCCTATAGGTCGTTTTGTGAATGCTTCTCTGTAACGCGCTATATTTACTGCTTTTATGGATTACGTACAAACCCAAATAGCAACAAGAATGCCGAAGCTCACACTTAAACGTTCCGCAAGTTTGCAGCACAAATGTGTTGTTTAAGCAGAGCTTCACTGGTTTTCACAATGATTTGTGCTTCAACCCCTTTATCTGTAATGTATTGGCATTTGGCGGAACTAGATGGTGGTAAAATCATTTTGCAACGCACGCCAATTGCTTCCTCCAAATAGTTTTTCTTTTATTGCGATGGCAATTATATAGACACTTCAACCGGATGTCTGCCGTCGGCGTCGCCGTCGCCGTCGCCGTGAGGTTCCGTATAGATTCCAAGGGCGATAACATCGTCGCCGCGCGCCGTATGCGCGAGCGAAAGCGCGCGGGGCACGCGCGCTATCACGGAGGGCGAACGCACGACGGAAAGCAAACGCGACCGTCCCGCGAAAGGCCGTTGGGGTATGGGAGGGAGGGAGGGAGGGAGGCGGGGCGGCGCTGTGCTCCGGCGCCAAAGGCGTATCTTGCCACTCAATCTACCACGCGAAAGCAAGAAACGGGAAGAGAGGGGGGGGGGGGGGGGGGGGCAGCTTTTCCTCTGCCAACAACTTCTCTGCCCGGCGGTCGCCCGCACCGTCTCTTATCTCCACACGGCTCTGACCTTTGTATGGGCTGTGCATTTGCCGCTCAGTTTCCGTTGAAGCGATAGACCGTGCGAACTTCCGCGATTGACTTCCTCCCAAATGTTTGTTTTCTTTTTACACGGCATGTGGATAGACTTGTCGAGATTTGAGAGAATAGCCGTTCTTGCTGTAAAAGATAGAAACAAACAGCAAAGAAACAAATCGTTAGCCTTGTGCTAATGAGGCTCTCATTGCAATTTTTTATTGAAGCATTGACAAAATCTTATTTTTTTGATCCCATGTCACCCTCTTCTTATACAGGAGCCGGATTTTCATGACACCAACAAATACGTCTGCAGGCCAGTCTACAAAGCTCTTCGTGGGACGGTTTGACGTATTCAATACCGAAGGCCACGTGTGCAGTTTGCCGCAAGTGCGGGGCTGGTTTCGGGGTTCGCAGGGGCACTGACACGACGCTCTTCTGTATTCTTAAATCCGCAAAATGGCTATTATATTGGATCCGGGAGATGTTTACTGCTTTACATGACACTTTTAGGAAATACTTCCAGTTGTTAGAGGGGGCATTCCATAAACTTCAGAGCAATACTTCGCTGATGTTCACGTCGGAACTGCTGTGGGATCCACCTCAACTTCGGTTATCTTAATGCGGAAAAAACGATACGCACTTTACAAGGAGACATAAACAATTTTTCCTGTTTGCTTCGTATGATTTAGTCGTCATCGTCGACCGCCTTCGAAGTTTGGTTTCACCGCATAAAGCCTGAAACGATGGCCAACAGAGGTCACTGACAAGGTGTTTCCCTCAAACAGTAGCAGCGGTGCTAAGCTTAGAGGCTTGCATTCATGTAAATAATCAACAGGAAAGTACTCGGTGAAAGGGCGCCTTCGTTAAGAGGACTGAAATCGGTTACGCACAGCGCCGTGACGATGAAAGGAAGCATTGAAGAAATCTTGACTGAAAACTGCGAAACGTACACACTGTAGCCCCTCAAGGAACGAAAGGAATTATGCGCTTCAAAGCGTATATTTATTTCAGTGATAATATTTCTGTATTGCTTGCTTTTTCTTTGCGAAATTTTGTAGGAAACAGTCACCGGCATACTTCTAGGGTTAGTGCAGATGGCTATATATTACGATTCGTTATATGCGTAGCACATCTCCTACGTTATAGCTTTCGCTGTCAGAGGCAAACCAACAACTAATTGGTTGAAAGATCGGATCATTGCAAAGAAGCTTGCGCTTGAAGCAGCGCCATCCATTCAAAAGTGCCGCCGCTGCTCCGGCTTTTCGTATTTCTTCCCTCCCGCATACTCCCGCACACGCAACGATGCCATCTACCGTAACCTAAGCGAAACCGTTCGCATTTCCTTCACTTCTAGCAAGTGATCTGAGCACCGCGTGGCGCTACGTTGCTAGGACTGCTGAAAACGGAGAACTTAAGTAATCCTTTAAAGACAGCGCAAACCGGGTAATCCTTGAAAATTGAGCATTACCTTTCTCCTACGAGCTCACTTTTCTCCCCAATTTCTTCTTTGATTTTACTCTCTCATCGCACGGTGCCCAGCAAGAACCCTACCGGCGCACTTTGTGTACGCCGCCGACCATCGCCGAGACTCGGCAGGCGCAGTTTAATCGCGTAATTGAAGAGGTATTCAAGATATTACTGCGTTTTCACTGTATACCGACTCTCAGCGACTGCTGAGGTTGGCAAAATGTGTATTTTTATTTATTTCGTCTTTTTCTTTTTTCGTCATAAAAAAATCAGCAGTAACCCCTGAATGAACTAATAGTGCACATAACTTAATCTTTATTTTACGTGCTTTGTTAATTGATTGGGCTTCACGTCCCAAGCAACATCTGGCCCGTCAAACGCCCAGCTGTTGGATAGTTGGATAGTTTTTAGCCAGCAAGGGATTAATTTTACCACCTGGGGGTTCTTTAGCGTGCACCCAATTCACTAGCACACGAGCGTTTTTCTATTCTACGTCCCCATCCCAATGCTGTCACCGCGAACGGGATCGAACCCTAGACGTCGTGCTCAGCAGCACAGCGCCATCGTCACTGAGCTACCGTGGCAAGTTTCAGTGTTGTGTCATATCTCTAACATGAGATAACTAATGAGTTATTTAAAACGAAGGCAAGTGTGATAACATTATATGCGTAGCAGTTTGTTATCATGATTACGTGTCAGCCCAAGTTTACTGAAAATGTTATAGCAACAATCATTAAAAGAAGAATTAAAAGACAAAAATATAACAACCTGATAAATAACGCGGGAAATTTCTCATAAACATTTGTGCGTCACGTTAGCGACACCAACTTGCAGCGGGAGAGCCAAATTTCGCATAGATTGATGAAGAGAATTTGGAAGCAGCCCGGAAGCGAACCAACCATGGCTAATGCACTACATCTTAGCAAGCAAAACAAGCATATATATGTATATATATGCATATCTTCATGTATATATATATATATCTGTGTGTGTGTGTGTGTGTGTGTGTGTGTGTGTGTGTGTGTGTGTGTGTGTGTGTGTGTGTGTGTGTGTGTGTGTGTGTGTGTGTGTGTGTGTGTGTGTGTGCGTGTGCGTGTGCGTGTGCGTGTGCGTGTGCGTGTGCGTGTGTGTGTGTGTGTGTGTGTGTGTGTGTGTGTGTGTGTGTGTGTGTGTGTGTGTGTGTGTGTGTGTGTGTGTGTGTGTGTGTGTGTGTGTGTGTGTGTGTGTGTGTGTGTGTGTTGCCCCACGAGTTTCCGCTCTATGCATTTACGGTTCCTCCTGATGATAGTAATATTGTTTTATTCCGAAAACATATTGCTGCAAAAGCCATCAGCAAATATTAGAAGAAGAATCAGAATTCATAAGTATGTATTTTCTATGTGACTGCCCTACAGCAAGGATGATAAAGTCGCAAAAATTCAATAAAAAATTCAGTCAAATTTATGACCAGTATTTCGCGCCGCCGCTCTCTAATGATCGTAGGGAACACCGTTCATTCGGCCACAACCGACGTAAGTACAGCATGATCGTAATTTCTATGCGATCATGCTGTACTATAAGTCAAAGTTTCGTAAAGACCGGAGTGGCTTGGGCTTCTCGCTAATGTACCGGCAGCTGTGCAGACACGGAAGGGCAGAAACCAAAAGAACACCTTTGTTGCAGGATCTAAAATAATTTATTTTCTCTTTCAGCTCTATAACGCGTCAACAGATTTTTCTTTAATTTCCATGACGCACTGGCACAATGCTTCCACTATCCGTTTTCGGATTTTCGGACACGATGAGGCGTCGCCATTGTCAACGTCAGTTAAGCTGCATGGAAACGTGGGCCCCTTCCCATGATGGCGTGCGTGCTGGGAAACTTTTTCACCACCCCACCGGGTTGTTCAACTTAATGTTCTCTCGCCGAAGCCAAGTAAAGAGCGGCTCGTAGTAGTTCAGCAAAGGTTCTGCTGATATCTCCGGAGCGCCCGTTGCAATCTGTAACGCCTCACGCCATTCAATCGACGCACCGAATGACATCATGTGCCTAAAGAAAAACAAGGGAAGAGAAAACACAGTGAGCAAAGGACTTTGTTCATTTTAGGATTGATTGGTTCATGAGTTTAGGTCACCACAAGGAAACTCAGGGGCTATGAGAAGCAGCAGTAGAGGCCGCCGGATTAATTTTGACGACCTGGGGCTCTTTGACGTGTAAAACCTGAATCTAATTACACGAGAGCTTTTGCATTTTCGTGGCTGGGACACGAAGCCGTGACCTCGGGCTCAGCAGCATAGTGACGCAGCCACTGAGCTATCTACGGTTGTTTTTCTTCCCTTTAAATCCGCCGTAGGGAGTAATTTAACTAAGTGAACGCCGGCCAATATCAGCTATGCAGAAAATCTTTTTTCACTTTGTGGGCAATTTTTCGCCCACATCGTCAAACCTCGAAGGAGTCACATTGTGGAGGAAAAAGAGGAGAAATCGAGCTTACATGGTGACATTAATTTTCTGCAACAATGTTTTTTTTATTGACGGGACTAATTATAAGACGCTCCTGTTTCCCGCATTAATGAAGAACTTCCCTTTATCACGCTATCTTCCATTGCCACTTATAAGTGGCAATGTACTGTAGTCTATTGTAGACAATAGCGCATCTCAGTTTAGGAAAACGCATATTCTATGCACATATTAAATCTGCGACATCTACAAAATCAAACTGTGAGTATTATGAATGTCTGTAGTTATATGACACGCAGTACGAATTTACGGCTCTTTAGCATACTACCAATGTTAAGCTACGTGCTTCAGCACAACTTGACTATGCTGATATGCGACATACTCAACCGTGAAGTCTTTTAGGTACAATTAATACTTCTGCACATAACTACAACCATTTAAGATATTTATCGAACAGTTTCTTATTACTTCCTCGAATAAGCACTAGTTAGGGCATGATTCAAGCTGGTTAGTGAACACCTGCTAACAACACAAGCAGCTTCAGATTAAATACTTTGACGATATGTTGTAAGCATATTTATACGTAAAAATTTTCTGTGCCTATTTGCACACATGCTTTCTTTGTTACACTCCGATTAATTTTCCTTTCCTACAGTATCTTTTTTTTTTACTGCTTAGGAATTGTACAGCTTTTATTTGTGTTGTATATACGTATTACTCTGTATTCATCATCATCAATCATCATCATCATCATCATCATCATCATCATCGTCAGCCTATATTTTTACCCACTGCAGGACGAAGGCCTCTCGCTGCGATCTACAATTACCTGTCGTGCGCTAGCTGATAACTTGCGCCTGCAAATTTCCTAACTTCATCACCACACCTAGTTTTCTGCCGTCCTCGACTGCGCTTCCATTCTCTTGGTATTCATTCTGTAACTCTAATGGTCCACCGGTTATCCATCCTACGCATTACATGGCCGGCCCAGCTCCATTTTTTCTGCTTAATGTCAACTAGAATATCGGCTATCCCTGTTTGTTTTCTGATCCACACCGCTATCTTCCAGTCTCTTAACGTTAGGCCTAACGTGTTTCGTTCCATCGCTCTTTGTGCGGTCCTTGACCTGTTCTCGAGATACTTTGTTAACCTCCAAGTTCCTGCACCATATGTTAGCACCGGTAGAATGCAATGATTGTACTTTTCTTTTCAATGACAGTGGCATTCTCCCAGTCAGGATTTCGTAATGCCTGCCCTATGCACTCCAACCCAATTTTATTCTTCTGTAAATTTCCTTCTCATGATCAGGGTCCCCTGTGAGTGATTGACCTAGATAAACATACTCCTTTAGAGATTCCAGAGGCTGACTGGCGATCCTGAATTCTTGTTCCCTTGCCAGGCTATTGAACTCTGTATTACTCTTGCTTAACATATATTTTACGCATATAATATTCCGAATTGCTTTATATGTTCTAATGTTCTTACTGTGTTGTAAATGCTTTGTTGCAAATAATTCGTGAATTATTATGTTCTTAATTACTCATAGGAGGTGCCCATGACCGTTTTTCAAAACTTCAAAACCGCCTACTGTACAAATGAGAAATGAATAAAGAATGCGCATTCTAGATTTGTATGCATCACATGCCACGTAGGACATGGGAGAGTGCGTATGTTCTTTAGCGGATGTGTCCTCGTGTAGTTTACATAGCGAATCCTCGCTATTACATTGTCTACTAGAAAGACCACTCCGTAACGTTTTTAGTTGGAACTTTCTAGGTTGCTACAAACGCTGAGCCTTTGTTTGAGGTATCGATTCACGTTAAGAAGTCACACTTCGCCAGAATTTATTGCTCAGCCCTTTGCTACGGTGACTCTCACAGCCAAGGTGTAGCCCTGAACCGTAATTCCCCATAAGTAGTTTTATAGAGAGATCGTCATAGCGATTACTTACTGCATAACCTCTGGCTCAAAAATTTACAATTCTGAAGTCTGCCGAACTGCAGAGCTGCAGATTAGCAGATGGGTCCTACTCACCTTATGTTACGAACGGCTGGAGTATCACTTTCAACACAACAAAAGACCATGGGCCCTTTTTGACGTCTTTCCGCGCACATAGCCGTCAGCAGTTGGTAGTCAAGGAAGCGCGCAAAGAAATACCTGTAAAGCAGCAGACATAAGTTGCTTAGATCTGGTTCTCTCAGTAGTCGTTTCGCGCCGGTCTATACACCAGCGTTGTGCAGCGCTCGAAACTGTTAGTACGGTTCTGGTCACCACATTTCGGGTACCACCAGCTCCGCCCCGGTGCTAAGGCAATCTGCATTACCAGCTAACCAACACCAGATAAGCGGTAACAAGCCAACGTGCGTTAGCTACGGAGTAACATTTCCGTACTACTGGATGCTGCTCTGACCCACAGGAAGAATCGTTACTTCGCGGACAACACATGGGTCCACATTCCACCGCGATTCAAGCATTTGAAGACTTATCACTAACTGCGAACATCCTCACGAACCTAAATCCATAACCCGGTGTTTCAGTTTAGTTTTAATTAAAACGAGGAATAAGTAACAAATATAAAAGTGGATTAAGGATTTGGGGAAAGGGGAGCCTTTCCCCTTGTCAATGTGCATCCACTCAGCATGTGTGTACACCCACTTACTGTAGGGCCAATGAAGAATGATCCCGGCTTCAAATTAACACCCATGTGACAAATGTTCTCGATCCCTTGTGTGCCAGTGCTGTTTGTTCAAGCTGTTAAAATTCACTGGAGGCAAAGAAAAGTACGAGGGCCGCAATTAAGTGGCTGGCCTCAGCAAGAAATGAACGAACACCAACACCAATTGATTTTTTGAGGGAAGGTGTTATGTCCTTTTCTTTACTGAAAGCACATTTTTCGAAAGAATTTTTGTTTTCTGTGACGCAAAAGAAACTATTTCGCGATCTTGTTGGTGTTTTCTAGCCGCTACCTGTCTATTGCACGATGCATAACTTAGGACCTGAACACAACGTGCTGAAATGCGTGAAAAAAAAGTGCCTGCTGCATCTTCAGCGAAAACTTTTTTTTTTCAACTGCATTCTGGAACTTTCCCACTGAAGCCATGACTACAAAGCAAGGGCGTCTTTGTTCCGTGGTCTGTCACTGCATCATTTATGTAACAAACCTGAAACTATTGAGCACATTTTCTTGGATTGCCACGACTCCATGTTCTTGTGGGATGTTCTCAAACCTATTCTGCAAACATAACTGCCGATGAGCCCTTTCACGGTTAGTTTCTTGCCATGCGCAGATGCAGGGGGAGTGCCGGCTGACGCTATAACGCTTTTGTGCGAGAGCAGCGGGTGGAAAACGGGTACGGAGGTAATGAATGCCCGCGTAAATACAGGGTCTGCGAGGAAACAACTAACTGAAAGACTTACGTACACGCGCGATGCCCTAAAGGGCATGACTAAACTGCCAGAGTGGTTCAGGAGCTTGTCTGTTTAGTGTCTGTCATGGCCTCTTTAAAGGCGTTTTAAGTTAGTATAGTCTAGCCAAATGATGTATTGATATTGTTTAGCACCAAGTCTTTGTACGTGTGTACGTATTGTTGCTAGTAATGCAGTAAAGAAAAAAAAAGCCGCCATTGCTGAGTTGCAGAGCGCTGGTCTTGTAAACCAGCTGTCGTGAGTTCAATCCTCACTAGTGGCCGTCATTATTTTTTTTGCATTTACTTTTCTTTTATCTCTGAAAAGACTGAAATTTCGTAGTCTGAAACGGGAATAAGACGTTTGTTTTTCATCACAGGTACAAACCGCATGATGCAATGCTGTTCATCGTGGTCAAGTGTTCATGCGGTCGGTACATATGGAATAAATAAAATGTTACATGACATACCGCAACATCCACCGCGTACCGCACTTAGATCTAGATCCGAGCCAGTTGGTAAAGCAACATCATTGAAGGGAACCGCACGGAACAGCGCACAGACACCAGCGTTAACGTTCTCTCTCTTTCTCTCTCTTAGTGTGTGCGTGTGCGTGTGTGCGTGTGTGCGTGTGCGTGTATGTGCGTGCGTGTGTGCGTGCGTGGGCGCGCGCCATCGTGTGCGTGTTTCATGCTTTTACTCTGTTCTCTTCAAGTATGCACCACGTACGCTGTGAAGAGGCCAGCGTTCGCCTCGCCGAGTGGATCATTCCCAGCTTTTCTGTGCTTGCCAAGTGCTGTCGCGAGGGTTCGTGCTCTCGAAGCAACTGCGCGACCGACGAGAACCCTCGTGCAAACACCGTCGCCTGTAGCCACAGACTCACACTCTTCTACTGCCTATGCATTACCTATCGCATAAGCTCCTAGGACGAAACGCTCGCTAATTGGGCTGATCAAGAGTGGTCGAACAAGGAATGTCGATGGAGTCAACGATTCGACAAGGGGACTTGTCTTGGTCAGTCCGGGCAGCAACTGTTTTCCTCCTTAGCAGCGTTTTTATGTACGCGTATACCTCACTATTAGTTAGTAAGTTAGGAAATTTGCAGGCGCAAGTTGGAATCAGCTAGCGCATGACAGGGGTAATTGGAGATCACAGGAAGAGGCCTTCGTCCTGCAGTGGGCATAAGTATAGGCTGATGATGGTGATGATACTTCACTATTGCCCTATTCGACCACTGATAATCACTTCAGGCCTTCATCATCTTGTGAACTTGTCTCTTGTTTGGATCGCTACTCGATTGCTCGTATATAGTCATTTACTGGAATTCGTCCATAACAGACGCCTTCGTGCTCTCAAGTCAGCCCACTGCCGGTAACCGCAACGCGGCCGCACGGTGATGTATATGTATCCTCCTGCAAGTCGTCGTGTATTTAGCATAAATTTAAGCGCGAACAGTAAATAACCAACCATAACACCTGCTATGCGTAATTGCATAGAAAATTGACATGTAATAGCTATGTAGCCAATTTCTCAGCATGGAGTAGTCCAAAGGGCAAGTTTTGTATATTGAATTATGCTACTGTTACAATATCAGGTGAACCTGAAAACTAAACAACGTATTGGAATAGTTCGGAAAATATATTCATCCCGGTTGTAAAGTCGCAAGCATGCGGAACTGTATGGAAGTAGTTAGAACATACTTTATTCGTCTTAAACGACAGGAAGACAAAAGAGTAAAATGAACATAATGGTTCTTTCCAACGCGCGCTTGCTATTTATCTGAAATTAAAACGAAGCGCCAAGGAGGCTGCATTTCAAACACAAAGAAGCGTTCCTCCTTATTTCTTGTGCTCCCGCTTTCAATATAACTCATGGCGAACAGGAAAGACTTCTGACCTGAAGTAAGGTATGAAGTGGGACACGTGGTGTTTTCCTCCAACGTCGAAGTAGCCCCTCGCCTCCGGTGTGGGAGGCTTCACACCTTGGAACTTTTCTCTGTTTGGAGAGAAACAAAAAATCATGTATAACGGCGACCAAATACCATCGCGATATGAATTGAGAACGCAAGTCAGAGGCGAGCTCCAGCAGCTGTCCTTCGTAGGTCCGCGATATCTATATATCGCACGAACCACGTTCCTTTTCTCCGTTACGATAAATCAACATAAGGTCGTTTTCCACGAGCTTGTAGGTATATTTTGTTGACCATATAGGCGACATTCGTCTCGTTCACTGCTCTTACGAAACAATTAATTGGGTCCACTTCTTTGTCATTATCTAAATTTTATTTTTATGTTTTAGTTTATTAGTTTTTTTTTTCAGGGCGACATCATTATACAGAATTGCGGTTGCCCGTATGCCAGGTTCCAGTATCGGTCCGTCTCGAAGCAATGATATACTGATAACCTGGTCATGCCATATGTAAAAAGTGCATACCGGTAACCCCAGAGCGAAGAGGCGAGGCTCTCGGCAGGGATGTGGCCTTGAAAGACTGCGTAGCGCCATCTCTCCACGGAGAGAATCCAGGGCAAAGGTACGAGCTTGAATAGCGCCTCCCGCAGTAACCTTCCCACAGTGTCACGACGGGAGTGCATGCGTTTCTCGGACCCGTCGGTGTGCGGTTCTGCAAAGTTCGTAATTCGAAAACCATTTCCAGTTCAAGCCAACGAGGAGAAAGCGTCAGCGTCCATGATAAGCCTAAAAATAATTAAAAGAAAGCCTCTACACCAACCTTACTTGCGGAATGAGAGCGCTTTCTCCTTTCGTGGGTTGGCGACGAAAGATCGAGAAGACGAAAAAAAAATACGTTCTTGCAGTCAGAAAAGGCGTCGGGTAAAATTTGTGAGGTCCCTTAGAACAACGTTATCTGCTCGCGTAGCGCCCTGTAAATGTCTTAGCCAATCGAATTGTCGCACTGTATGCATGGATTACCGTCCCGAGCGCAGTCTTGTCGCTGCTACAGATGCGAGCTCGCTTTTGCGATGGCCAAGGACCGCATTGTGCAACAAGACAGAGAGACGTCGGTGGATATATGCAGATTTCGAGGAGATAATCGCGATGGCAGCGGTGGCTTGTTCTTGCACAGAATCCGCGCAGGATCGACTACGGAGGCACGAAGGTACTAAGGAAAAGGCCGTCTGTGGTATTCAGGTCCATGGCCTCGACTAGAATTTTTTCTTCTATATCGCCCCGATACACGGCCGTGACAAGCGCGCTGTCAGCGTTACCGTCGCATAGCGCACGTTCTCCCCTGCTCGCAGACCACGCTGGGCTGAACCCTTTGAGTGCGGAGTGGGTATCGTATCATGGCGCATGCCATACCGCTTTCGATATGCGCCCGTCCCAGCTCTTTGTCGAGCTCTGTGGTGCCTCGACACTCTCCTGATACCACATAACGAGATTTCCCGTCCCCTGCTATCGCTTATACTCTTGGCCACTGCCACCAATTCGAAGTGACACTTTTCTTTCCCGTGCAGTAGCGCACCGCCTAAGCGTACTCACTCAAAGTGTTAGTAATTTTGCCCATGAGACCGGAAAACTTTAGTCCACTGCACAACGAAAGCTTCTCCCAATGATCACGAATCACTCCTCCCCTGCGTCGGTCAATTTGCGGACTCCGCCTGCAAAATTCCAAATCTTAAACAACCTAATTCCCTGCATCCATCAGCAGTGTTTCCCTTTCTTAGGCAACCATTCTGTTGTTTTATACACAACCGATTATCTGTACCACCATATATATATCTTTACCATTGATATAAAGAAGTGGAATTGGCCAGGTCTCACGACCTGGCCAATTTCACTTCTTTATATCAACTGCAATAGCATCCATCCGATGAAATCATGGAGACCCTTGGAGCTTTTAATTAATTTGACGTGCCCACTGCAAAGTTAGTTTGACGTACTTATGACGTCGTTTCCCCGAAAGTCTTTAGACCATGAAAAAAAAAACGAATTGTGAACGCTGGTTTCTGAAATTATGTTTTGGTAGCAATGCCTTCAAAAGTGTGTTTAAATTGTCTTTATTTATGAATTCGTCTTTTGAATATGAACAGAAAATATCCAGGTGGAGCTAGGTTTGGCGGTAATACTGAGGGTGCACTCATTCAAGGCTTTCGCAACATATATGACTTTCGCAATCTTCGAAACGGGAACATTGTCCTGCAAAGCGAAAACACTTGCTCGAAACTTCCCTTGTCTTAACATCAGGTACCTGCTATGGGAGTGTCCTGGATACTTTGACGAACGTCCCGGGGTCATGTGGCCAGCTTAAAGTCATACAAAGTTTAATAACACTATATATTCATTTGTATTCATCATCATAATCATCATCATTACGTGAGGTATAGCACAAAAGGGGCATGTAAGACGACAAAGAAGATGAAGACACGATGTCTGTCGTCTTGCGTGCACTGTTTGCGCTATACCTCACGTAACGCAATACAAAGTAGCCCCGTCAGTCTGTTCTTTTGATCATCATCATGATTAGCACTACCTTTAGGTGCACAACCATTGGTCCTTTAATTGGGTCACATATGTTTGTTAACACCAATAATTGTTATAACGTCTTTTTTCATTCGAAAGGCATTGCTGCTTTAGCACTTGTGGTCGACCTTTCAGATGTTGCTTTTTTTGGGCACTTAGAAATTTTTTTGTCACAATAACATCGATTGTTGCTAATCTATTCAAGGACTAATCTAATGCAAGCTGATGAAAGGGGAGTCGGGTGAAGCCGAAGTGGTGTCCCGCAAAATCAATGTTTAAAAAAGAAAAAAAAAGAACGGCTGAAGCAAAGCAGATTACTGTAAAAATAATAATAATAATTAAAGAAAATTTTCCATCGTGGCAGTATGTATGGCACATGGGTAGCAGGCGTTTAACGGAACATGCTGCTTGCGTAGCCCATACTTGATGCTTAACTCCTACGAACAAAAAAGTTGGGTAATTAAACTAGAGCACTAGGAGCAAGCAATTAAATTATAAGACGGTAGGGAGGTTGACTGGAATAGACGTCTGTTGGCAGACATGTATACGCCAAGGGAAAGGATTACAGAAGTAAAATGAGGAAGTGCAGTCGAATCGACTGCGACTAGACAGTGCAGCGTTTACACGCGGCCAGAAAAAGAACGCTCGCTTTCATGGCGCCAGCCGTTTTACTGCAACGACAGTAACACGCCGAACTTACCGCCGCCCGCCGAGCCGGCACCTCCGCAGGCCGCAGCAGCATGGCCAAAGGCTTCCCCAATGGCTTCGTGGAGGGCCGCTAAAGGCGCCGTTCTGAACAATGACCGCTGGTGTCGGTACGCCAGGAAATACTGTACGTGACCCATTTCGTGGAAAGCGGTCTCTTCGTCTGCCTTCGAGCCAACCAGGCAGGCCTTGATCCTTCGTTTACCAGGCAAAAAGCAAAGACAGACAATGGGAAGATAAGGCTCAGCGAGGTGAGTTAGGTTGTGACCGCAACGGAAAGTGAATGAGGCGAAGAAGCGTGCTGCGTCGCGTTAGTGTAGTATGTAAAGACGCGAGAAAGTCGAAAGTGAATTGGACGTGCCTTCGTATTTCTATACATTGCATTCGACGAGACACCGATATTATGTAGACTCGCACGTTGAATTAACGGGCCCCGTAAGTTCAGAAACTGTTGGAAGCCGGTAGCAGCTGTTGCGAAGCATACCCCACGAATATTTTTTTTCGTGTATGAATTCGTGCTGATGGCACACTACTTTTTCCCCTTGTGTGTCCCCCACTGCATCTCTGATGTCTTTTGCCGCGTCCAAGTTGCCTACGCAGTGATACTTTTACAGGTCGCTTCAAAGATGGACTGCATAGAGTTGTGTGCAAGTTGGGAGGCCGATTTCGAGATTCCCTTCTCTGAATAGACGAGCGTGGTGGTGTTTTCCCCATCTTCTTCCGGGCCTTGATGACATCTCTTCAAAATAAGAACGTTTTTACTTGTACTACTTTTCTTAGCCTGACGGTTCTTTTCAGTATAAAATACAAAGATTAAGGAATAGAGGAACCTACAGTTTATTGAGGCGGACAGTGTATAGGCCTATTTCACCTGTCGTATAATCTGCAAAACGACGTCCTTAGGCAGTCTCGTTAAATGAAGCTAGTTGTAAACGAGTGAACCTACATGCAGCTCTCAAACCACAAAAGCAATGAAAGAGTTCTAATGGAATGCTAGCAGCCATTCAAGCAAGCAGAAACATGTACGTCCAGAAAGATTACACGAATGAAAAATCTCGCACCGGAAGTCACTGCCATCGCCAAAGTCATACGCCGTCGCGTGACAGTCCATGGCGGTGCTGTTGCCAGGCCGTTCGAACACGGAGTTCTTCCAGAACAGAGGCGGCATCGGTGGGAAACCAAGCTCCTCGTAGTGGGCCTCGGCCCTTCTCATGCAATCGGAGGGCAAGACACGCCTCTCTGGCTGCGCATGCTCGCTGGGGCTCCTCCGAAGGTCGGCCGGCACTACGAAGTCAGCCAAGTTTCTCCAGTTCTCGCCGAAAGGATTGCCTGGAAGGAAAAGCGGGTCACCGCCCATCACGGCCTGTCACGTAGCAGCTGGCGATCACACCCATCCATGCTTCCACAGGGTGTGTCGAAGGGGAGGAAGATCAAATTACATTTATCGGTATCACAGGAAGTAAAGCCCCAGTCCGGGCCTCTTTGATCGGCTCGGGCCCCCCAGCCCTGCACACTCTTGATGTGCTGCACCACAAGCGGCCACCATACCTTTTCAGACTTTCGTGGAAGAGTGTTCAACTCCTGCCAATTGCCGGAACGCTTCTTTGGAAGTAATACTGAAGTATTATGTTTTGAAAGTGGAAGACGCGGGGCACTCCCACAAGGTGTGTTTATTGAAGGTATAGGCTCCGCGGTCTTTACGCGTTGGAGAGCCTGGATCCCCGCTAATACAATATGTGAAGTGGGATGTCATTAATGTGTGTGTTTTAGTGCTTTTCGTACGATTGAGGCTGTCTCCCTTAAATGCGTGTAGGATGGCGTGTGGCGAAGTGTTGGTGCGGCCCTGCGAGCCTTTAAAATCTGCACCTTTGCCTTTTCTTTACATCACCTGCTCCGTGGAAGTTACAGTCCCCAAAAATAGCCGCTGTGAAAGAAATCTCAATCAATTTACGCCAGTTCTACCGCTTCCTCAAGCTCAGCAGCTACAAGAGAAAAATCTCCCAGAGCGAAATATGTTTTGTTTGAAACAGAGAAGTGAATTACTCTTTGGATTATCGATTACAGTGGTTCATGCATTGTGCAAAGGGGACAAAGTCGGTAACTAATCGCGACCACAAAGAGCGCGGTAACACGACATCGGTAATGAGCTCAGGTCGCAACACCACTTACAGAGCCGCTTAGTTCCGTAAGAATATAATCTTATGTTACTACAGCTGTTCTGTGCAAGTGCCAAAACTCCTTTGCGATGCGTTTATGCACACACTATGTCACTATGTGCGTAAGTGCAACTTATGATGCTATTATAATTTAGTAAATTCCGGAATGATGTACACGTTCACATGCAGTTCACAAATGCAAAAGCAATAACGAGCACGTGAAATAACCAATCTTTATTTTAGAGTGCTCTACGCGGTCTTTCCTGCAGAGTGACGAAAAGTGCATAGTCAAGTTTCAGTGATATGTCAAACGCACCCGATGAATATAGCGTATATTATATATATATATATATATATATATATATATATATATATATATATATATATATATATATACTTCAGCACCCGCATAGTATTTGGAAAGCTTGGTATGAAAACGGCTTCATATACGGCGCGTTTCTTATAGAGTCGATCTGCGCGTCACCGTGAGACTACCATCGTCACGTTCGGGTTAGCGGTAACAGCTTATTTATTGTTCAAGAAACACCACGGAAGCATAAGTCGACGATATGGGGGCGGTTACCATCAGCTCGAAATTCAGCGTGCTAACTGTTAAATTTTAACAACCCACGCTTGTTAAAATTAAGTTACGGCTTTTAATGTACCGAAACTGCAGAGATGGTTACGAGGGAAGCCATAGTGGTGGGCTCCGAAATAAGTTTGACGGACTGCGTTTTCTTAACATGCACCCACGTTAGTGCACACGAGCGTTTTCGCATCCCAACCCCATCGCAATCCGGCTGCCACGATCGGGAATTGAACCCGCGACCGTGTGCTCAGCAACACAACGGCATAGCCACTGAGTCACCGTGGCAGGTGTCAACACTTGCTTAATAAGCAAACAAAGAAGAGGAAGGGGAAGGCGGAGGAGGGAGAGCACTTTTATTTTCCTATGATGTGAAAGTGCCTCTGACAGCCTGTTGCTTGCTAGAAATGTCGACTAACTGTTTTTTGGTTAGCGACTGTGCCGTAATTACTGGTATACGTTGAACGTTAATACGGTGGAGAAGCTGCATTTACCCAGGAGGTGTACTGGGATTGGCCCGTTTGGTTGAAGCTCCTTCCCGTAGCGTCGTAGTAGTGCACCGCGCACGTAAGCATGCAGCTCCAAGTAGAGCGGCTGCACTTGCTCCCAGAGGCGGACACTCTCTTGCTCCACGTCCAGGCCTTCGTTCCAACTCTCGGCGTAGTGGCGGTAGCCTGCGCGACAGTTCTTTCAAAACAACCCACTTCACTGTCTCGAAACACGAAGTTGACATAAGTTTCGACGTTAATGGTGTAAAAGCGTGCCCTTTATGGCATAAAACATCGTGCTTTCACATTCCCCACCGGAGGTATCGGGCATTGTCTGGGGACGCTATGCAACCACTGCTTGTGGAATCTTTACCTTTCAGATAGAAGCGGAAAGGCCGCCTGGTCCCTGACGTAAGGGGCGACGGAGCCACGGAAGAAGAGTGGCGTTTTATGGTCATTACGCCATTCGTTGCGCGGCTACATATGACCTTAATGCCGTATGTCGAACTCGAGGCAGGGCGACTGCGTCGGCTCTCATGTCCTTTATTCCGCAGAACTGGCGACACAAGCTTCTTTAGTATTACACGTGTTGCCTGGACATTGAAGTAATTTCACTATTTGCGTGCTATGCAGAACTATTGGCTGCGGTGTCATCTTGGATGGCATCCGGTGTGAGGGCCCTAACAATATTGCAAAATAGACTATATACACTGACACGTGTACTTGTTTATCCTTCTTCGGTGACCACCTTTCACCGGCTAACAAATGTTAAGCGTTATCACTCAGCGCAGGACGCACCTGCATGTATCGGATTTTTCTCGAATGTTATCGATGGTTCTATCCGCTGTCTGTTGTCACCGAACCCTGTGTAATCTGATTGTATGCGCGACGCGAATTGTGTAGTACTTCTTGGAAGACACGCGGGTGCCAGCGATAACTCTGTATTGTTTGACCCGATACTGTGTTAATTGTTTGATCCGTGTTGTTTTAACACGAAACTGTGCTAATTAAATGTCTGCAAAAACAACGCTAAAAGGAGGTGTTGGGGTTTTCTGTGCTGTTATCCGCAAACATGACCACGATGTTACTGCCAAGCATTCGCTGCTGCACCAAATATTCTCTTTTGCGTTTTTTCGAACAATCTTAGTCACGTAATGTGCGAACCGTACTTACCATTACTAACAGCTGCATCATTCAACATGGACACCAAAGCAGCGAAGTAAACCTGAGAAGCATTCTGCCACTTTGCCCACTGAAGCCACCGGGACTTCAACAGAGTCGGATCAGTTGTTCCAGCCATGTAGCGCTCCAAATCATTGTAGTTCTCTTTGGCAGAATAAGAGATCATGGCTGTGCGCAGTTCGGAGACTTTCCTGCAATATGAAGGTAATTTGATTATCGCCGTTCTTGCTTTCAAGTCAAATGTTTATGTTTTGCAAGTAACCAAATACTGACCATTGCGCTTGCCCAGGACCACCTAAATATTGTATCCAAAACTTACACCTCAATCCTCAATGAAACACCAAAGTCAAGCCTGTCCAAACATGTCATCATGCTTCACAGATATAAAGACGGAACAACGGGATCAAGGAACTTGCATTTGATCACTCGTGGCACCAGTTTAAGTGAGAAACTCGCATTAGAAACAAAGTACATCGGGACTTTCATAAACGGTGCTTTGTTCACGCAGAGATTATTGTGCGCTTAGGGCACAACCCGAAAGCTATTAATACTTTTGTGCATGTTCCACGGATGACGCAGTTCGTTTAATTGATGAAAATTACACTCCTCACTGTGACTTCAGGAAGAGCTGAAGAAGGGTTAAACGAACCAGTTAGTGCTGTGCAGTTAACTTACTGCACGCCGGAAAGGCACAACACAAGCGTACGGGTTGCACACCCGACGAGCGCTGTGTATGAGATGGCAGAATTAAAGCAGCGGCCAATGTCCTGCAACTAACCTATAAACGTTGTGCTAGGGCTCTTTTGAAGCACACTTTTGTAGTGTGCGGAGCGGAAGGCTATAGAGAAACAGAAGCACTCAAGACCGCTGCTTAGAAAACACCATGCAGAAGAGCCCAAAGAGAGGGAAAGAATTCACAATGTAACCGGTGGCTTAACCCCGGTTGAATATCTGGATAGAATAGAGTATTTCCGCAGTCTCTTTTAGTCGCGTCTTTCCAATGCTTCATTTTGATTGTCTACAAGTAACAAAAATAACAGCACAATTATCTTACTTTGCCTTCTGGGGGTCCTGCACAACGACCCCAGATTTCATCATGCTGATGAGCTCCATAGAGGACGCAGGACACACCCCCGCGTAACCCCTGAAAGCCTTGGCCCATTTCTTCCAAGACGACATCCAAACATTGTAAAGTGGCTGGAAGTTGTCGCGTTGTGTCCTGGTTTCCGACGTCATGTTTGCAGCGAAATTCCAGTCTACCTTCTGGAGCTGGTTTGTCATCAGCCTGTACTCATCCTCGAAGGTGGCAAGTTTCTCTTCCGCTGGACATGTTGGTCCTGCACGAAGAATCGGCTATATTGTGCGTCTGTACTCAAAACGTTCGCTACATAGGTTCTTGTGCTACATTCAAGATGTTCACTACGCATGTTTCCAAATTAGACTTGACAAAAGAGTTAGCTTTATCCATGTTACTATTCGTCTGTTTTCGGATTTTAACCTGCACAGAGAAAGAAAGGCTAATCGGAAATCAAGGAGGAAATTCTTTTTCACGGCTTGTGTCCAGGTCTTATGCGTGATTTTCTAAATACACATGGCTCCTTACCTGCTCTCCAGGATGATCCTCCTCTCGTTAGCCAGAGCACAGACGCTAAGACGAGAAATAACATTTCCACCAGAAGGTCTACAGCACCGTTCTGCAAAGAGCATCAGGTTTTGCAATCGACGTTTAAGCTTATGTGGCAGGTCAAGAGCGAGCTTCAGTTGTGAAACTAAGTTCAAATGACGCATCATGACTTACATTCTTGAACACCTTTCGCGCTTTCTCTCTTTCTCCACACTTCGACTTTTTGTAAGCTTCGATGCCACTGTTGAGGCCAGTGGTGCAAGTTGAGCCCTCTTTTCCAGTGACAGCAAACAGCCGGAACTCTATTGGTCGTCTTCCAACGAATGTGTGACTTCTGAACCGTATGAGAACAAAAAATAGAACGTTTAACAAATTCCGTCGGGGAGCTCCAGTTGCTGAATGACAGTGATGGAACTGACAGCGACATTCTAATGGCCTGCAAGGCACAGTATGCAGATAAGAGGCGCGCTGTCATCGAGACTGCAGTTTCCGCGAAGAACCATGACAGCTTACAAGGACCAGCCAGCACTGCGGCTTCGAATAAAGCAGTAAAAGCGGCGTCAAGTAGAAAGTAACGGTACAAGTATCGCAAATAGAGGCGCCCTGTAAGAAGCTACGTTTCGTCTGCAACACACAGACAGGAATGTATCTGTGCAAAGCACACACGCGCGGCGCTTGCTGACAAGGCGAGACAATCTTGTCGTGACTCGAGAACGCCAATCCCGCTGGGATGTAAGTCGAGGAGGCGAGCTCAGAACGCGAACAAAATTGGCACTGTACATTACTCATAAGCTTCTACGCCATAACACATGCGTCGACTCTTGTTCGGTATATGTACAGATTGCGCTTATGCGCTCAGCCGCAGTCAGTGCTATATACGCATGTCATTCATCTGTTAAGTCAGCAATCCGGCGTACGCTTTTTGAAGGCCCACTTGCGTACATTGATGAATGGGACATCCTTCCTGGCATCGACATCGTTAAGGCTGTTATTGACCATTCGTAGTTTTAAGAGCGAGTGTGTTGATGCGGTGATGTTTCTGGTAGCTAACGGTACAAGAAACACAGTTTCATTTTTATGTGATTTATATTCACCAGTTAAACTCGAAAAGACATATTGCTTAAAGAGCTATGTTGTTCTTTTTTTTTTTTTTTGCGCAGTGGTATTGCGCCACTTTGGTGAATAGTCAAATCGGATTCTACTTGGGTTACTGTTTAACCCGACTACACAACGTAACAGTTATAACAACAGGGATATGAACCACAAGCATGTGGTTGAAAGTACTGCCTCATAAAGTTGTTTTCTTGAATTATATTTCCGCGTCTAACTACAAGAAAGCTAATTATACTACATAATAGGAGGGAAATAATGACCGTGTCCAACCTCAGGCTTTCCACCCGTCCCTCCAGCTCCGCGTAGTCCCGTCGCTCCTGGCTAACTATCCCGAGGAGCATCGGCGGAGGCCGGAGCTAGAGCTCCTGGAACAGAACCGAGCTCACCGCGCATGCGCATCGGCGTTCACTAGCATTGCTCTTACAAGACCCTGACACCAACACACTCGACACACACGCACGCATTAAGTGTGATGCAGAAGGCGACGCAGCAAAGTAATAACATAGATGAGCTCGGCCATCATCACCGACCAGCAGATGACTTTCGCGCCACTCCTTGTAGGGTTTCAGAGAAAATATTTGCTCAGATTTTCGAAAGTTTCATCCCGCCGGCGCCCGCTTTTGGCAACTTGCGTCGCACGCGGCGCGTGGCGCTGTGCTTTCGGTGGACGTCATTCCCTGGAGAGAATCTTGAAAGGACTCCGGCAAACAAGGAAAACGAAAAAAAAGAAAATACTCCTACTCCGAGGCTTTTTTGCGAGCAGCGTTGGTAAAGTGGACTTCGCGGCCGTTCTCGAGGCTCGCCAAATCTGTCATCTTCGTAACACTGCTGCCTGCTTTTTCGCGATTAAAAGCCACCGAGCCGGGAACCTTCAAAATGACATATCTTGGGCGTTGCCTTTTTTCTGCTCGCCTTATTGGCTTTGGAGACCAATTCGTGGGCTGAGGGCCTACCTGTCTGTCTTCCCTCTAATACATTTTCCACCTCTCTCGCTCGTGGGCAGAGATTACATCGTGGCCACTCGTTGTGTGTGTTTATTTTAGGGAGGGAGCGAGAACGCCCACGGCTTTACAGTCCTCCGCTCAGTCCTTCTTCTCATGGGCTATTTGAGATTTCAAAGAAGAAAAAATGAAGTAGCTGTGAATCAGTTGAGGAACTGTTTCCAAGCCACACACTCTGTTGTTACCTCCCAGTCACCAAAGTGCTGATTTTCGCTATATTTATTGCACTGCCTCTTAGCTTCACTTTGCCCACCTTTTTTCTCTTTCCACCGCCCCCCCCCCCCTTCTTTTCTTTGATCCTGCATCAAATCACTCTAAAATACATCACTTCTTTATTATGAACATGACACAAAACCTGGTACAAACGTAAGGGTTTTGCAACACTGCAAGTGAATGTAATGTATTAAAGTCTGATGGCGAGCCTTTTATTACCTTTATTACTTACAAAGTGCACATAATATAACCTTTGCGCTCTGTTGCTGAACGCGGGGTCACACTGTCGTTTCCACGCTGCGTATGTGAGCATCAAATACATTCTATCACGTCGAGAACCCGCTTTGTTTGTGAGAAAAGAAAAAAATGGTGACAGGCCAAATAATTTAGTTCACGAGGCTTCATTTTTATTGAAAGCAAGGGTTGCGTAATATATTTAAGAGGCGGTGTTAGGGGTTCTCATTTGATCTGCAGCAACAAGAAACCCTTGCCGCGAACGGAGACCTTGTTGTTGAAGACAAAACTTTCTAGTATTTCAACACACGCAGGTTTGTTCCTCCGCAGCTCACCTACTCTATGTGAAGCATTCACCGTACGGGTGGTGCACCTCGTAATTTTTCTTCTACCAGTAACAAACCAATGACTCCGGTAATTCTGCGCCAATCTTTATCACATTTTCTAAACAAAAAATAAAATATTATCCAAGGCTACATGAATTCAATGGAAGACGTTTAGATTGCAAAAAAAAAAAAAAGAACAGAAAAGAAGAAGACATTTCTTTTAGAGCTAAGATAAAGGCAGGAAGAGAAGAAGAGGCTGGCTTTGTGGCGTAGACACCTGTGGCCACGCTCCATCTTCAAGGCGACAACGTCTGGTCACCCCACCATTCGCACAGATCGTCATAGAGCTTCAGTTCGTTGCGTCGTTAGCGCCTACTCCTTACAGGCGTATTCGGTGCTACTTTCTCACTGTACGACGCGACTGCGGGAGCGTCAGGCCGCTAAGTTCACAGGTCTGCGTCCCGCTTTAGCGTATACGGACAGAGAGCGCTTCTCTAACGTGCGAAGCATGGCAAAGCTGCCGCCCTAATCAGACACCGCCGTACCCGTTCGGGGGCCTTCTCCGTCCCCGGCGCTCGACGGGGGCTCGACAACACGCTCAAGTCACCGCCTTCATGGCGGATTCCCTGACCACCATGTCGCGATTACAGGAGGCGGCGGGCTAGCCAAGCACAACAACGCCTTGCGCTGCGGTCCCGCTTTTCGTGCACGCGCTGTGCTGCGGGTGAGGAGGTCGAGGACGAGAGAAGGTACGGAGAAGGTTACCCGGTTTTCCCCCCCACCCGTTAGCCGATTATCCCCGGCTCGAAAAGGAGCCCAGTCAAGGTCCAGATGGGAAAGGGGTCAAACGCGCCGTGCGCATCGCGCTGCTTCGAGAGCTGCGCACTGTAATCTTGAGATTCTAATAGGAACAACGTTCGCACGCTCGCCCCCGCATCTCGCGCGTGCGTCACGACCGAAACAGAGCGCGCCATGGAGCGAGATCATCCATGCGTGAAGAGCAGGAGTTCAATGGAAGTATTGCTATACTGTATACTCTGGGTAGATACCGTGGATGGTCTTGCAGCTAGCAGCGGCGTTCGGGTGCGAAGCAGGAGGCTGTGGGCTCAGTGTGGGCTCAGTTTCTTGACTCAGCGGCCGCCTATCCGAATGAACAATCGCGCACAACGAGGACTCAAGTAAACGTGTCTACCTGTGTACTCTGTGCACGACGTAGACAAACACAAGTGCTGCACGCAAGTAACGTTTACCATCACTAGTATTGCACTAAACGCTGATAAACGCTGATTTACTGTAAACATCAGTGTCAATTATTGTCAATCAACTGTTGTGAAGTCGGGGGTCCGAGCGGCCACGAAAGTTCCATGGATGGTGCCGTACCAGGTGCCCATGGAGAAGGAGAGGTACAGAGGGATGTCCAAGAGATGAGAAGAGGGTTTTATATACAAATGTACATGACATTTTACACGAAGAGCTCCATGATTCTTGGAGCCATCTACATGCTAAAGTCTTTGCATATCCGACCGTTCACATCTCCGAGCTTCCTACACAACACTCAAGCCCCGCTTTTTATCAGTTCATTTCCCCCTTTCACTCGTCGTGGGATTTCACTGTGGTTCTTCTTGGTCAAAGTCGTCTACCTTTCGCAAAATCCCGCCCATCATGTGGCACCGTTCCGCCGGGTTCCGCTTCCAATGTTGCTCGATTTTTAAATTAAATTATGGGGTTTTACGTGCCAAAACCAGTTCTGATTATGAGGCATGCCGTAGTGGGGGACTCCGGAAATTTGGACCACCTGGGGTTCTTTAACGTGCACCTAAATCTAAGCACACGGGTGTTTTCGCATTTCGCCCCCATCGAAATGCGGCCGCCGTGGCCGGGATTCGATCCCGCGACCTCGTGCTCAGCAGCCCAACACCATAGCCACTGAGCAACCACGGCGGGTGTTGCTCGATCGCCCCCGCATACCAGGCAACGGGTGGCAACTTGGGAACCAAACGTCAACGATGTTCCCACGGAAATGCTTGACGTTGGCCCCTTTTTTGCAAGTATTTGTGGGCTCTCTGTGACGGTCAGCTTGTCAGGTGGCCAAGAGACCGGAGGGCGACGGCTGTCGTCTCGCCCGTCAGCTCTAGGCGGTCGAACAGCCGAAGATAGGAACAAAATTGCCTAACCATTCGCGGGCTTCTTTCACACTCGGAAAAACACATTTATGTAGCACGTATTGAGCAACAGAAAGTTGCATAGGTAGTTTTTCAGGGTGCTCTACACATTTCTCATTGACACTTTGATAATTAGGACAGTACTTCTCGAGTTAGATAATTAATTACAATTACCTAAGTAAACCTCAGTAACAAAGGAATTACTGGCGGCGGCTCCACTGTACTGGAAACAATACGCACTAGGTTTGCTTCGCGTAACGCCGTTCCTGTTTTTTTAAATCGTGCTGCGTGATAGCTGGGGCACCCTGTATATATATATATATATATATATATATATATATATAACACTGGCGAACACAACGAGCGCATACAGCCTAATGTCATCAAATAAAGTCTTCGTGCAACTGGAATAGTACATTGCATTGTAGAAACAAAGCGTAATACGCAAATCTGAAGAGATATGAGCACACACACACAAAACAAACCAAGGTGGTTATTAAGATTTTAATGGTGAGCGATCTGCGTGAACGATCAGTGTCTTTATTGCTGACTACCATGGCAGGAAGATAATTTCAGTCACGACATGTTTTAGGATCGAAGGACTGGAAATAGGTGACAGTGCTATGGATGCGGAATGCTAACTTTGAGAACGTGGTCTATGGACGCGGTGCAATGAAAGGAGCTGATCTGATCCAATGTGCGTTGAATACGGCATTATTGTGATACATTTTATGAAAGAGACGGGCGTGACAATTTTCGTCGAGTAGCGAGCAAAGGAATGTTATGACTGGATTTCATGCTAGTTACGCTGGCAGTGCAATGTTACTTAGACGTAATGAAATGAGCTGAGCGATTCTGCACAGCTTCAAGCTCATTGGTTAGTGTAACTTGACTGGTATCCCAGACTGATGAGGCGTATTCCAGATTAGGGTGAAAGTAAGTGGCGTATAGTTGTCTTTTAAGCGCTGTAGGAGCAAGCGAGAAATTTCGTTTTAGGAAACCAAGCATGTGATTGGTTTAAATATAATTTAGTGAACATGTAGTTTTGAAGATAGATTTTGAGTGATGTGTACGCTGTTATACTTATAGGCAGTTACAGATTTTAGTGAAATATCGTTCAGGGAATAAGTAGGACTACGAGAAACTCTAATTGATTTATGCTTGACTACGTGCAATTCTATATTCCAAATTTCATGCCAAGTAACAGTGGTATTAAGGCCTGTTAGGAGATTAGTATTATACGAGGCGAAAAAGCGAATAAGGCTTCAAGCCTATCATAAGGATTATGGCTGCTAACCAAAGAGCTTTAACCTAACTGCCGCCCTTTGGTTACTGGATTTTTCGAAACGTACGTCGGACCTCGTGTATGCAAGCAAATCACTTCCCTTGTCTGCTTCTGCACGATCATCTGTTCTACATGAAGCAATGCACTTCCTGTATTTGGTTGTGCAGAACCATCCATCGTGAACGTGGTTTCGGCTATTTTTAAGCCGCGCTCACCGAAAGCACTGCCGTCTCAACCGCCTTGCGCTAGATCCTTGTCTCAGTTTTTAATGCAGCCGCCCGCGGGCTTTTCTCAAAAACCTGTCCCCAATTTTGCCCATTCTCACTTTCCCTTACTGGTTTCAAGTGCGGAGTGAGATATACGGAGCCGTTACTAAGCTTACCATACTAAATGCAAGGCACAACGAAAGTCTCTGGGAACGATGTCAAAGCGTAGTCAACGTTTCTTGATATATTACCACATCAAAAAAATAAAAGAAAGATCGAAAATGTGCTGACCCACTTTGTATGAGCTTACGCAGACGAAAATATCAGAATTATTAGCGCAGTGCATGTTTACGTATGGCACCAACAAATGACATCACTTGCCCGCTTGTGGCGTTGATTATTACACCAAACAATTTCTTTGTTCACGTTCGTGTTATGACAAGGCCCAGCGGCTGCGCTAAGCAAGCGAGGATAACGCGTTTCATCTTCGAGCAATCTCGCGTCTCGCGCTATTCAAACATAAAAAGAAAGAACATTCGCATTAAACTTTTTTTTTCTCTGCAACCATTCAAGTGATTGCTACTCGTACAAATGTTCATTCGTCTACTGAGACATCCGCATCGTATGCGACAGTCAGCATATTCTTCTCCATGTTTGCATAGTGTATCAGAAGGCAGATACGCAAGCGGCTATCCTGAAGCGTTCCAAATGTTTGCCGGAAAGTTATCGCAAAACAGCATGGTATCTTCGCGAAGACAGACAATTATAGCGAAAGAAGATTGCCGGAGGTTGTTGCGGCGAACACAGAGCAGAACGAAAATATAATGATTATGAAGTCTTACGTCCCAAATACACAATAAGGTTGTCAGATACGTTGTTCCGGAATAATTTTCTTCACCTGGGGATCCTCTAACTTGCTCCCTAAACTACCTACATGAACACTACCGGGTCTACACTATAGATGCATGTACGTACGTATAAGTACCCAAGAACGCGGACAGAGTGACGGCTGCCACCGTAGCTCAATCGACATAGCATCGCATGCGTCATGCGGTACGGGTGGGTTTTGCTCGCACCAGCGATGTTGTCAGTTCTTTAATTTCCAATTTATTTCATTAACAACGTAAAGATTCATCATAAAAATTCCTGGTTTCATTGTTTCGTTGCACAGTTAAAAGAAAAACACGTCATTTCCATTACGTTTTCCTTCGGTTCATTGTCTGCTGGCTTTTTTTTTTTAGTTGTTACTAAAAATTGTGCCCTTCAGTCCCCCTTATGTAATTTCTTTCAATATGTAATTCCCGTCATTAACTTCATGCTGACTCCTATTTCTGGGACACAGAACACGTTGCGTGTTGAATAAATAGGTTGCGTGTTCGTATCACGCTCGGGTCACCACTTGTAGGAAATAGAGCGATGCACCCGGTCACGATACATAGTTGATATGTTCAGAATATGTACGTCGGTTCACGAAAGCTCCAGTCACTCGCAAGTCGTGTACTGTCACTGCCAAACACGACCATCCAGAGATCGGCACACACCGAGCGTGCCTGCTGTCTTCGTCGTCTTCGTCGCTGAATCCAAACGCGCATAAAATATAGACCGTCCGCTACACATTCCTTTATTCGTCTTTCGTACTCGCGTTTCGCTTTTCCTTTCAGTAAGTGGTCAGTGTACGCTCAGCACACGTGTCTCTCGTCCCCGCATTCGTCGCTCGCTAGCCGAGTGACAACACTTCCGGCATATGGAAGCCACGTGACAGCCATTGCGGGAGCCATCTGTTACCCCTGACGGAACCAATCGCCAGTCCACGCTGTAGCCTGGGCCGTGAGATCTCACGACCCGGGAGGTCATCACATCGGAGCTGCAGCTATACGGCACGAGGGGGCGCCTTCGTTGCCGCTCCCCTGCACGTTGACGGGCAGCTCCGCACCGTGCCAAGCCTTTGGCACATTTTCCCGCGCCTCCCAGCGGGAGACCATTTTGGAGCGCTGCGTACGCGCTACGCATGGTCAGCTGGCCTCTGCCCAGCCGATAAGTACGCTGATCTACTTAGGCGGAATTTTCGGCCAGCGCGTGACCGGTAAACAACTCGAGCTGCTGGATACGTTGTGCTAAAGACGTAACAGCAACCCGCAAGCACGTAGCGGTATAGACGACGGTCGAAGTGGCGTGAAGCGCTGGATTTTGGGCGAAAATAATATAGCGCCTATTTTTTTCAAACGGTCCTTTCGATAAGAACATTAAGAAAAATCATTTTTAAAAATGAAGCGTTCTCGATAGCACATGTTTTCCCTGTCACAAAATATACAACACTTCGATATATGGGACAGTGTCATCCCACGATAAGTCAACAAATTGTAGAGAAAGAGGAAGAACGATTTTTTTCGCGGCTATCTTCGCATTTAATCATTAGACGTTTTATTGCACTCCAGTCTAACACAATTTTGTTTTACATGAGACTGTTTCATGGACAAGCAACGTTCGGACGTTAAGTGCCATTGAAATCGGCCACAGCGGGTCGCTTGCTAACATCGCATGTATAACGAAGACATGTTATAAGCATTATCGCTTATATCTTTGTAACCATACTACCCATGCACCTCACTTAATTATCGCTGTGTAGGGGAAAGAAGCCAACACTCGACCATGCATTTGTCACGTGAATATAGACGGCGTTGTCGCGCCACGCATAACGCAATCGGAGCTAAAAAAAAAAAGGAGAGGCATAGCGCTGCAGTACGTTTGTCGATCCGAGCATTAGTAGCAGCGTTTGAGAGAGCTCACTCAGCCATAGTAGGTATAATTCATCAAACCCAAACTAGTGCTCATCAGCAGTTGAAAAGCCTACAAGTGTGCAAATTTTTGCTGAAGTTTCATGCTTGCTCGGTTATGGCGCCCCCGCGTTCGGCACGAAGGGTGCAGAAATGGCCTGAAGAGACTCGTGCAGTAAGAAAGATGGACATCCAACCCCTTCCACGGGGAGCGCAAGCGCAGGAGATTCAGGCAAGCACAGGTGCCCCAACCATCTACGAGTGCGGTGGGCTCGAGCGGCTCAGGGCGTGCACTCTCGGGCGCCACCATGTAGCGGCGTCATTTCTGTACCCCAGTCCCCACCACCCTGTGCAAAACAAACGGGTCCACTATGAATGGGGAGTGAGCACGATTGCGAAATTAGACCGTAAGACCCCCATTATCTGTAACATATAAGTTAGGCATGTAACTTTTCTAACGTTGTGTATACTTGGTTACGTCCAGCTCAGCACCCTAGGGCCCATGTATACACCGTCTGCGACAAGAAAAAACAAGTTTCACGTACCCCACTGCGGTTGCGTCTCTGATACAGCTTACCTAATTTTCTTTATTTTTCTCTCTTCCTCTCTCTCTCTCTCTCTCTCTCTCTCTCTTGTGCAGGAATTAGCTCTTCCAAGAAAATTATTAACGTAAAGCAATCGGGGCTGACTAAGGTGACTGTTTGGGCATGTTGGTAAGACATGAAGGAAACTTTATACGCACAAGACGAGTCCACAAGACACGGGCGCAGACTTAGAACAGTGTTTTATTTCAAAGCAAGCGACTACATATATGGCAAAATCTGTGACACATCACGTGTGCGCCGCCCGCAGAAAATTCCCATCTTTATACGCAAGAAATAAAACTCTTTCCTAGGCAGGACGAAAGACGGTTTTGACACACAGGTGTCATGAAACCTGTCAATCAATTCCGCTTCGATGATCTCGCGGGTTAACTGATTACGACTTTTGCTAACAATTGAGCAGGCCCTAATACCGGACTACACGTGTCCTTATTTGTGGCATTTGCCTGTTTACGCATGCAATTTCTACAGTGCGCATCCACAAACTCCCCTCTCATTTCTATCACAAGTGTAGCGATGCTCCCGAAGCCTGTCGTTAAGACACCGATCAGCTCCGACCACAGTTCAAAGACAGATTTTAAACGATCCCTTCCGCACTGTCAACGAACTTTGACTGATGTCTCTTTTTGCAGACAAACTCTTTGGGAGCACACGTCCTGGTCAATCTGCACAAAGATTGCAGTTTATCGAGAGCGCAAAAAAACCACTTTTACACTGGCCCGCTGGCCAATCCTTTTCAGTCGATGCGATATGCCGTGGATGTGTGGAATAACCGCATCTTTGTTGTAATTCGTGGAAGCCTGAGTGGCATTAGTTATTTGGGGTGACTTGCTCTTCAAAAGGCCTTCAGCAACGCTGACGAGGACATTCGTGGGATACCCTAAGTTCTTGAGACGAAGCAGCCTGTTCAGAGAAGCTGTCGGATGATGATTTTGCCATATATGTGGTTGCTTGCTTCGAAATAAAACACTGTTGCAAGTCTGCGCTCGTGTGTCTTAGCCTCTTCTCTGTTCTCGTCTTATGCGCAAAATGTTTCCTTCATAATTGGGGCAATTCACGCTTTCCGGTACCAAAACAGAAGTTATTGTCATATACGAGTACGCATATAGTAAGCTTATCAAGTTACACTTTCCGTAATATGTTCCGTTCGTATGTAAAAACAAAATGCCTAGCTGTCCAAACCGTTGAGTGCTTGGTGGTGCGGTGTTGTAGCGACACGTTCGTCACTAAGGTTGGTTCTGAACAGTAATCTAAGCCACCGCGGTCGCAGGTTCTATTGCCAGTTCGCGATGTTCACGTTACGGTATGTTAGGCGCATCACAACTCCCGTGCTCTCTCTCAAATTTAGATTCACCTTACGGAACTCCAAGTGTTCAACGTTAATACGGAACTTTGCCCTACGGTGTCTCTCACAGCCCGCATGTTTCTTTGGGACGTACCAAATAATAAAGCAATATAATGAGCCAGTAACCGAGATTGTTTCCAGTAGACGCTTTGACAGCTAACAAAGAACGGCACCTTTGTTATTCCTTATTACCCTGATCACTTCCCCAGATTGCCAAAGCAGCTGGAAACCTACTAAGTCAGGTAGCTTCGAATGATGCTAATTCATGGTCTCTTATTTTCTAAGCAAATATTTTCTTTCTCATGCTTCTTTTCCCGCATACCTACCTGACACCAGGTTATTGCTTCTCGCCTGGCTGGCTTTCATTGACCTCGCAGCCCACAGCGCTGTTTCGAAACGTCTGTCACGAGATAGACACTTGTACATACGCGTATAATTGCGCACAGCGTGTTCTTTTCCACTCAGTGAAATTGCCCTGTCCAATTATAATGTCATCATGGCGGTTATTCCGTTATTACTTCCCTAAAGAGGCCTTTCGCCACTCGTAAAGCCCTTGACACAGGTTTTTCACATTCCTTCTCTTCTGGCTCGTATTAAGTGTACGTGACATCATCGGGCCACTACATGACAATAGGAGTGCTGTGAGACTTCCTAACGCAATCAAGACTTCAAAGTGTGCCTTTAAATTATCTTTTCACACTGTCGTGCTTTCGGGCGGCCGCACAGGTTCTTTGAAGAGCGTTTCACCACGTTCTTTGCTGAAGAGAGACTAGTACGCGCGATGTGCTATAGCGAAAACTGTGACGTTTCCATATAAATATTCAGTGCGGTTGCAGGCCTGCCAACACGTGGGCACTGCTGCGATGTTCAAGCACCACTTTACACATAGGCACGCTGGTACGAAGCACGCTAAACGATCCTTCGTTCAAATATCCTGCTTGTTCGAGTTGGAATACTGTCTTGCTTTACCTATGATGGCCACAGATCAGATCATTCTAGCACGCTTCAATGTGGTTGATGGTTTAACGCATCTTATCATGCTCTATTAATCAACACATCTTGCATTCAGTGATTGTTAGCATTGTTTTCCACACCTCGGTGAGAACATTCAAGTATATAAACACAACGCCATTGGGCGAAATAACAGAAAGCCGACGCGAGCGTCGCTACAGCCGAGACGCCACGCTAGTTTTGTTTTTACACGGTTGCTTCCTACGTTACAACGTCACCTTGCGCTTGCAGAAAATTGGTCTAATGGAAATTAATGATTTGACGTTGACACGAGTGATGTAACAGGTGACATTGTGCAAGACAATGACAAAGTAAAGAGCAGGCACATTAGCTCTCGCGTCCTTCTCTGACGTCATAAGAGAATGCTGGCGAAAGAGGTCGTCGTTTCTCGCTCGGCACATTGCGTGTCACGTTCCGTGCTACAGATGTTTACGCACGCCCATTTACGAGCTTCAGAGTTGCCCGCTCTCGTCAAAAGCAGGTGGCAGAGCCGAGCTGTATTCGCAAAGCTTTCTCTGTCTTTCTTGTTTTCTCGCTTTTTCTATAGTTGCCTTCTACAAAACTACACAAATATACAAGATGGGACACCGAAATAGGCTGCAAGGGCCACAACGGCGCCTGGCCGGTGCGACGAACACAAGCGGAGAAGAGACACCTCCCACCTCCTCCCCTCCCAACCCCCCCACCCTTTTCGAAGACACCCGACGACGTCCCAGATCGACGCCACACACGAGCGGCACCACTGGAGGCCGGACCATCAGATGGCCCGTCCACGACGACGACCGCGCCTGGCGTGCCCAGAGCGGCGCGCAGAGTTCCGCTGGCTGCATCGCGGACCCTCGCTGGCGTCGGCGGCCCAGTGACCCCAATTTGGCCGCTCCGCAATCACGGAGAAACGGGCACGGGCAATCAGCGCTCGCGCGCCGCCGGCGATGCGGGCGACGTGCGAAAAAAGACGCGTACTACGCTCCGCGACGTCCTCGTCGCCTGCCGAGGGATATCCCCCCCCATACGGAAACCGAGCTCCTCTCCAGCGCCCCGGCGACGTCGCCGAGGAAGTGTCGGCGACTCGCGCCCTGCAGAGCGTAAGGTCTATAGTTACGACGTGAGCGTGAGAGAAGGACCCGTCGAGTAACCACCGCTTTTATGGATGCCCTGAGGGCCCCGCGCTATTCCTCCGAAAGTGCAATCGTGACTATGCGTCGGGGCCACCATAACCGGAGACGGGGTACGCGCCGCATCTGTGGGTCGAGTGGCGATGACCTGCGCTCTCCGATCGCTTGGCTAACGCTTGGCATAACATTGGAGACCTCTAGGCTGAACTCTTACGCTTAGCACGGGCCACAAGCATATATGTCAGGTACGTATTTAGGCGATGATAATAACTGCAGCTATCACGTACGGGGGAACAGACACGTCGATCACCGAGGGACGGAACGTCGAAAATTCGTCGGAAATGCATTCCGTGCAGTAACCATTTTAACGGCAACGTTTATGTTGGTAGTGGGCAAATGGAACGCCACAGCGCCGACTAAGTTGAACTCTTGGCAACACGGAGTCCACTAAGCTTATCTGCCATTTCTCAGTCAAGCTGCCCGCTTCTGCCTCTGCGGCAAATGCCCATCGAAAGATTGAGGTCTACAAAGTTTGGTGTCGTACCTGAGCGCATGAAGTGCAATCAGAAATACGGCTGCACCGAAAATAAAAACACGATTAAATACTCTACAATTCCTGTAGTGACACATTTTGGTAGTTTTTCGTGGACTGGTGAGTGTGTATTTTATATAGGAGATTGTCTGAAATTCTTCACGTTACCGTTGACATCTATTGGGCATTGCCACAGTGTTCTGAGCTGAACGGACAACGTCAAAGTCTGATCCCACTACCACGTCGAGTACTATACAGTATACACAGCTTCACAGAATATGCACCCCTAACGCTTCTCATGCCCACGGAATCCATACAGGGAGTAAATGCTTTGTGATCCCCGAGCAGTACTAACAAAAATTAAATGTGTTCGGATGCACACCAATCCATTTGACACATAAACGACCTTTGTGATCAGGTTGAGGGCATCGGCACGATGCTTCAGCTGATTGAATGATTGATTTCAGTGGTACTGGAATTACCGGCTATGCTTTCGCAGGCCTTTGCACGACATTAAAGTGAAATTACAGTGTGGATTCATCAGCAGCGGCTGATTCAGCTTGGAGTGTACGTCAGGGCAGCAACTAAAGTTGATCTGACGAAGTCGATTTCGCCTGTCTAAACATTCGCACCAACTTAGATGGCCCAGGTTAAGCTTTAACTTTAGCGCAGACAACTTTAAAGCTATATAAGTGAAACGAAGAATAGGAGAAATTAAGGACGTTGTTTAACAGTCAGACGCGAATAATATCATTTTCGCGTTTTATTTAAAAGGAGTCAAAAACGTAAACAAAAATGAGAAAGACAAATAAATAAATAACGTTAACAGTTTAGTCAGCTTGAGTCACAAATGAAGGTTTGTGTGGCCTTGCATACCGTACATTCCTATGCGTGTGGCTCAGTATGGATCTTCCTTGCATACCGTGCATTCCTATGCGTGTGGCTCAGTATGGATCTTCCTAAAGATAACAGTACATGTCGGGAGCCGAGGGCCTTCCTTCTTCTTGTCTGCATCAAGTTCGGGGTACAAGGACCTTCTTGCTTTTTCAAGCGCCCGATCCACCGAAAGTGTTTCGGGTTTCCAACATTCGCCGTCACGCCACTGCTAGCGACGGATAACTATTTGCAGATCGGCGCAGCAAACGCGAGAACAGCGGCCCCAGGCGGGGTAGTTTTCTCCGTACGCCGATAACGGTCTTATAACCGCTCCGCTCCCAAGGGCGCGAAAGCGCGCGACGTCTGCAACCTACTTGGATTTGGAAAGTAGGGAGGAGAAGGCGAGAAGGAGGAGGAAGGATTCAACGAAGACAAAGATTTGGACAGCGATGAAAGTGTGACTTTATCCGCTAGCACACTATGCGGCCTCCGTCGGGCACGCCGGAGAGAGGCAGCCACAAACAGAAACACACGCACATGGAGTAGAAGTGGCCCGACCAGTCCCTTCCCTTCGCGGCCGGCACATGTGGAACAACAGGGCCGCTGGAAGGAGGAGGGACGTTTCGGCTCTCGCGGGTCATTCGCGCATCGGACGCCGTCAACGAGAGATCGGACCTGCCGGCGCGTGAGTATGCTAGCTATACGATGGGTGATGCGCCGAGAGGCGTCGATGCTCTTTTCTCAGCAGGGATTCTGAGAGAAAGTTTCTTTTCAGCCACCCGCGATGGGAGATCGGTTTCACTCAATGGGCATAACGTTTTTTTTTTTTTCAGCAAGGGGGATAGAAACTTTGTATCGCGTTTTTGCTAACGGAACACGGAACGAAAACGATGGCTGAGGTTATCTGGCTTTCGTTGGGGTTTGAAAGAACTAGTCCGGTTATAAATGACCTAGATTTAAGGAAGCGATTTCTTCGCCGGCGTTCCGGTCGAAACCAGTAAACGTTTACAAGATCCCGCGGCCACCCCTGTCGCTTTTCCGCTCGCCTCGAAGGGTAGCAAACCTCTTCAAACTGCGAAAAGCTTTCCAGTGCGGCAATCGGATTTTCTATGTTAGCTAAGTGGTGCTTATACACCGGCCGAGCATTATGAACATAACACCGGCTTAAAAGCTTCATGCCAGATTTTTGATAGAGCACATAAGTAGGTATAATATTATCAGTTAGAAAGAGCGTGATCACTAATTTTCAACGTTTGTGAACACTAGAAAAATGTGATACCTCTATCAGCGGGCTTTTTATGTTAGGTTTTATGTTGTATCTTGTTTGGTAAGGTTTCGGCCAAACGAAAACGTCATAGTCGTGTCAGTAGAACAATTAAAAGGCAGATTTTTTTTATGCATGCGGCACTTGCGTTCGCTCTGTTTGAACGTTTAGATCTAGTTTTAGAAGTCAATATCGGCAACTTTCTCAATCGTTACACCGTAGAAAAGCAGATGGGAGAGCCAGGAATAACCAGCAAAGAACAAGAAGCCCAGATGAAATCAAATTGTCCTGATGAGAGATCTTTAGTGCTTTTGTTGGCACCTATATATTCGAAGTATTGAAAACTGGGCACATTTAAAAACAACTGCCGTCTTTATCTGTATTTCCATTGAGAAAGCATTAAAGTAATATATCACTCTACAACATAGTTTCCCACTCATACTACGCGTGCATATCAAAGCAGCAAACGGTTGCCGCCGGAGAATAGAGCTGAAAATACTGGTACAGATGATAAGTTCATCGCCGCTTTTTGTATATCACCATCGCAAACCTTCATCTCGCTGAGAGTTTTAAAAGGTATTTACAAGCGAAAACCGCCTCGCTCAAAGTAGTTTCGTTATAACAGATGCGGACCGCGCTGAGATCGCAGACCCTCAGCTTTCTCCACCGTCGTGTGTAGTCTGTGAAAGCGCGCATTACCATGGTGCTGCGGAAGGACGTACCGCAGGCGAACAAACGGCAACACCTTATCGCAGGCATCAAGTTACCGTCGAGCAGGTAGAACAGTACGCCACGCTGAAGGCACTCGACCCTCTTGGCGCGTAATATTCGACTATTACCTGTTTACGGCACTAGAAAACCATGAGCATGAGTACGCCTAAAAAGCACGAGCACCCATTAGAAATCCATAAGCAAAAACCAGAGCTTCGCCCTGTGTCGGTACTGCAGAAACCTTCATTCCTCTTTCTAAGGAATTGCGCTTCCCATACATTCACCTCTTTGCTTAGTCTCTGACTGGGCATAATGTATCCAGAACTCGCCGCCGATGCCATATGCTCTTGGAGAAAACAATCTCCCCTCACCTTAGCAGTGTCGTAACAGCGTCTCGCAGACGTGCGCCCGCCGCTCTTGTACGTACAACGCGAGTTATTTTGTTAGTCGCTTAACGGGCGCATGGTGCAGTGCCTAACATCGTGGACGATGCAGTGCACCAATTATTGTATAATGCTTCATTTTACTGCCGTTTCATCACGTGACTAAATATCGCTGTCAGCCCTTACTGGAGCAGAATACTACGGATGGAAACATTTCGGTGTCCTTCAAAAGCAAACTAGGCCATTAATATGTTAACTAATAATCCATTTCATCGATGGCGAAACGCCAGTTCTCGTGCACGAGGCATTAACCTACTTGCACCGAGTCAGACTTTATCCGAGAATCAGCTCGCCCGAGGCGAAGTGCGTCAGATTAGTTTGACTATACTCTTCATAATACATTGGGGTATTCGTACGATTGTATAATTTACAGACAGGAACCTCCACACACCTACAACGTCCTACGGTATGCATCTGACGAATTTTCATTCTTCGCAACTAAAACCAGACCTCCTGAACATTCTCAATCTAGCTGCAGGTTTCCATTTGAGCAGCCACATTCAGAGCTCTTTGAAGCGTAACGATTCTCATCAAGACCACTTGGCCTGTGAGACCAAGTTCGTCAACTCGCAGGCCGAACAATATTTGAAACATTTAGCGGTCTTTTGCGGTAATCCAATATTTCGCAGAAATATTGCGGTTGTTTCAGGACTGCTCCTTGAAAGATAGGATACGATAGGATGGTATAGCACTCATGGTTGGTTTATTGAAGACACAGAGAGGCTGCTTTGACGTAAACTCCCATAGCCTGCTACACCACGCTCGGGAAAGGAAAAGAGAATGAGGGTTAAAGCGGTGATAGTAAGGACAGAGAACCGGGCCCGAATGAATACATAACGTAGGTCATATAGGCCAGCATGTTCGTAGAAAGCATGGGTTGACGTCAAAGTTGCACGAGCAGAGAGCTTACGTTCATACAAGGCATAGGAATTATTTCTGAACGGTGAGATAACTTTATGACGAGAAACATCCTTGGTTGCCTCAAATGCATCGCCTCGTCTGCGGTGGTATCGCAGCAGTAACTGGCTTAAACATGAGAGTTTATTGAGGGTATGCATACATGCTTTTTCAAACAGAAAGAGATATCGACTTTAGACTTACACAGCTATCACGCTATTTCAGCGTTACAATAGAGGACAGCATTCAGTGAAATAAAACTGCAAATTACAGAATGTGATAGTGGACCAAATGTAGTGTGCTGAAAGATTCTTACATCGGCAAGCTCTGAACCAGACACGCGGAAGCTGCCCGCCTCGGTGACCGAATGTGTGCAAACTCTGCGGAAGCTGAAAAACCACGTCTTGCAAACAAAATTGCAGCTAAAGGCCGCGGAATATCTGATGAGGAGTTCCGCAGTTGTGCAACGCGATACTTCCGCAGTGACGTCACAGAGTAGTTAGCTACGAGAGCGGGAGCCGTATGCGGGTCGTTCTAATCCGTTCTAAATCTGGCGAGGAAGAGTAATTTTGAAAGGGTTCTCGGAAAATACCGGGCCAGGTCGCGCACGTTCTCCGTGCGAGCGTGCTTCGACCAGACGGCAGGGAGACTGCGGCAGATGGCAGAGATAAGGCGTGCAAACGCGAACCTCGATGCGATGCTTTTCCTCAAAGGAACGTGATCCTCTCAGCGGGAGCCGACAAATTTTATCTCGTCTGGGTCATTCGCTTGAGCAAGCTGGCATGCCCGCATTGAGGCTTAAACAATTGCCGCGTTCTGTGCATCTTTGAGAACGTATACCTTAGGCGCCGACACATTTTACCAAAAGCTATAAATATCCTTACAGAGAAGCAACATGATAGATTTATTTTAAAAAAACGAAAAAAAAATGCTCCTCAGTGAGCGTTTTGTGGGATCACACGATACTTTACAGCTTTGTTAACTTGTTTCCGTCATATTGTTGCTGGCCCATTATGAATACGTTGTCTTCACTGCTTCAGCGTCCTTGTTTGGCGTGTGACTGCCTTTAGTCGTAGTACGATAAACTCGTGTTCGCTTCAAGTCTCGAAATAAATGAAAAAAATAGGATGCCATTATTTATTCGTGATCGACCGGGCTGCTTCACTTTTGCTTCTTTGTTATCGGAATGAACCGTTTGGTGCTCGATCGGCACAGAAGTTTTGTACCTTAAAGCTTGTGTCTGCTAACAGCAGGATCGGCAACATTCAACCGCAGCACTTCTAAACTTCGTCCCCACGAATATAAATGCTGTTAGGACGAGATATAGTCTGAAAACGATGACTAGCAGTGTTATGCACGTGTTAATGCTGTCGAGGAAACGCGGAGTCGTCTGCCTTTCACACACATCTAGCTGGAGCACATTTAAGCTAATTACACCCATGACACATTCGCGAAAGTCAAAGACAACGGTGCCACTTGATGTGGGGACATTAAAACAATAGATAATTTCTTCTTCGCCTGTCGCCGTTTCTTACTCTTTTTTCACTTACTACAGTTTCTTCCATCCCAATGTTTTCCTCTTCTTCCTAGACAGCCTTATATGTATTTTCTTATTGTCTCCAATTATTGGTCAGCTTCTCATGGAATTAGTATACGGCACACTTAAAGTTCATTAATACAAACAAATCAAACGCAATATCGCAAGGTCTTTCCCACAGAAAGCGTTAGGTTAACGGTACTAGAGACATCGCAGCCTCATCAGCTAAAACGAAAGGCCCATCAGTTTTCAAGGAACAAGGCATGCTTGTATATAAAATACTTAGGACTTGTATATAAAAAAGTTTAGGACTCAAGCTCGTCAACTGGCTAGCTCTCCACCTTTTCGTTTTATAGCTTTTTCTATCTCTCTCTGAAACTGAGTGAGAAAACGACAATGTACATTTCGCGTCATATATACGAAGCGGAAGGAATGGTCGCATGATAGAATGTTTGCACATGAACTATCAGCAGGGAAAATGCAAGAAGGGAGATTGAAGTGGAACCAAGAAAATTTCCTTATTACGTCGAATAAGGAACATTCCAACGTACGCTCTCTTCCTGCGCTCAGCCGCCGAGCTTTTACAAAGTACTGAGTGACTTAAAGATGTCGAAGGTTGAGCAAGAAACCCACGTCATAGCTTGTGCGTATCAGAAAGTCAACTCAAAGTATTCAAGAATACATTCGATGCACATTTCGTTGAAATTTAGTGCCTTTACGTGTGACAAACACCTCGCTTTCGTAAGTGTTACGCTGATTTTTTGACACTTGATGCGTATTGTGATTTAAAGCTGAACCGAAGAGGCACTCATCTGCAAAGTTGCGGCCGGTGCTAGCTGGGTCCTCAACAATCACGCAGCGAGCGAGCGTATATGAGAATGTGCGCAACTACATTCGTGATAATGAACCGTTGCTTTTGGTCAACGAGGGAACGAAATGTGCCCACCTGGGCACATCACTCCTTGGCTAAAGAACATTGAGCTGCCTACTCTGTGATGGCAAAGCGAACGGTTACGTTGAGTTCTCGCCCGGAGATCCTGACTTGCGCCCCATTCGTTGTTGTTGTTGTTGTTGTCGTTGATGTCGTTGTCCTGAGTGGTCTCATTCGTGACCCCCTCACCGAGTCTCACTTTCCTCGCAGAGCGGGCGCGTGCACACAGGGTGCGGCAAGATGAAGATGGCGGCGCTGCTCCTCGTCGTACTGCTGGTGGCCGCAGTGGCGCGGGCGTTCCCCGACGGAGCACCGGTGGGCGCATGCGACTCCTTCATGCCCCGGCACGGAACCACAGCCGCACTGCCAAACCCCACTACCCCGTACGCCGTGGTGCAGTCAAAGGCGCACTACAACCCCGGCGACATTGTCACTGGTATGAAGCACCGCTCGCCTCAATTTTCCGTCAAGCGATCTGAATGCATGAAAACTTGTGCACTCGTGTACAGCCTCCCGTACGCAACCGACTGAGCGCGTTTTTTTTTAAAGCATGAAATGCTTTTAGCTCCCGTTGTCGGCGACCTTCGAGTGACCTTGAGCCAAAAGTCAAGAGCCGTTATCCGGGCACTCAAACGAGAACATCCGCGCATCGTGGCGAGAACAAAACGAGATCATCCGGACAACCAGGCAAAAGTTAGGAAAATTCGGTCGCCAGACCCTAACCCTTTGTAGAGTACTGCATTACATACGCTAGATGCTTCCCAAACAAGTTAGAAAATTATTGCTTCCGATTTCTTCCTAATGTTTGTTCACAATATCACTCAAGCTGTAACTTTTAGTACGCTGAAACTTTATTCGTCATTTACAATAGCAACGTTCAAAAGGCAGATAGAGAGGTTGCCTGTGCTCTTTTGAACGCCACCGCGACAAGAAGAAAAAAATGTCACAGTTTCGCCCTAAGGGCGAAGCAATGAATGCGATAGCAACACAGCAATGTCATATGAAGTAAGGTGAGCGGCCTTGGTAGCAATATGAATTGTAGTAAACATGAGCTGATTAAGTAAGCAGGTGTGCTGGGGCGTAAGTAGACCGACATGAAGAGAGACTCGATGACCACGAGAAGGCGCGTGTGAAACGGTGGTGTTGATGAGAAGCGCTTCCCGTGGGCAGCGCGTGCGAAGGGACACACCTGTAGTGCTGCACTGCCGATCTGGGCAGCATTGCATGTGTAGCGTGCGTTGGAAAATGTGGCCCGACTATTACTAACTGAATGAACAAGCGTGGTGTGAGCGCGCACAAACAAACATGAATAGATCACACTGAATGACTGCAGCCAACGACTGTCAAAACGCTGGCAGCGCAACGTACCTTCGCCCGCGCAGCGGGCGAAGGTACGTGCGCGCTATCAACGGAAACTGAGCGGCATAAAGGTCGGAGCCGTGTGGAGATAAGAGACGGTGCGGTCGAACGAACGACGAGCGCGGTTGTTGGAAGCGTAGAAGTGCGCCCCCCCCCCCATGCTCCCTCCGGCGCTGGCTTCCCGCTTCCTGGCTTGCGCGTGGGAGAGATAAGAGACTGTGCGGAGCGACGAGCGCGGTTGTTGGCAGAGAAGTGCCCCCCCCCCCCCCCCCCCCCTGCTCCCTCCGGCGCTGGCTTTCCGCTTCCTTGCTTGCGCGTGGGAGATTGAGTGTGTTCGCTCTCCGTGATAGCGCGCGTCCCCCCACGCTTCCGCTGGGGCATACGGCGCGCGGCGAAGATTTTATCTATACGGAACGTCACGGCGACGGCGACGGCGACGGCGACGACGACGACGACGCCGACGGCAGAAATCCGGTTGAAGTGTCCATATAATTGCTATTGCAATAAAAGTAACTACAGACGCTGAGCGCGCTGCACTGTTGGAAGAAGAAAAGCGGTTGAAAGCGGCGGCACCAAAGGCAGCAAAGACGCCATATCGTAGTCATTTCATGCTTACATATACTCTCGATTACGAGAGAGCCAGCATCTTTTCTCCCTTTTTGCGTCGTTGCTTCAGTTTTTCAAGATTTATAAATAGCATGTACAGTTTTTGTCAAAAGCTTCGAATCCGCTCCGCGGATGAATCCGCTCTGATAGGCCCTGTAGCCGGGCTCTCATGACGTGCCTAGCACTGGAAAGCTCCGTGGAATGAATAACAACACTTTCGCTTTCAAGCAATGAAGGTTATGAAGCGAAGAAAGGGAGCCAGAGGTCTGGAACGTGGCGTGGTTCAACGACAGATCCGGTCTCACGGGCAGTGGCCTCAAACGTTGGCTGTACCTCTTACATTTGACCGATAGAGGCGCCTACATGTTACGTCATTCTGCTGACCGTGTACGCGACCGTGCGGGCGCTCTTTGACCACGCTTGGCCCTTGCGCCCATAAACAACACACGATCAATATGTATGCGACTGTAAAGACAAAAAAGAAAGAGAGAGAGAGAGGGGAAAAACATTCTTACGGCATCTTTCAAAATATGCTTAATGTCCTTCTGTACTATATGAAAAAGAGACAAGTTGCTAGCACTTTATAAATTCCTCCCAACATTATCTCGGGGAAGGCCGTAATCCCGATCAATCATTTTCAGATGTAAGGCCACTTATGCATGGCCTAAAGTATAGCGCAACACCTCGCTTCAGCGACGCGCATCCTGTCAATGCACTGGGGAACTATGCGGCGTAAAAGTAACGCTGACGAGACTGGTACAATACTTCCGCTAACTGAAAATGATATCCTAGAGAGTGTCCAATCGAGTATATTGGCCGCTACCTGCATAGCTGCTAACAAGAGCAATCAGCAGCTAATAAGTCTGGAAACTTAGCGAAACGATATCAGACGTTCTATATGTCCCGCCGACTCCGAAACACTGATGCACCAAAACAGTATTTATATTCATGTCTGATCCTACCCTAGCTGTAGTAGGCATGCCGGCTACAGCTAGACGTCATAGGTTGTCTTTTTTTTATTCGACTCTCTCTTCGGCAGGCGCTTCCCCCCCTTCACAATCTTTCGTACATACAGTTGCATCAGGAAGCGCATAACTGCATCACTGAAGTCCTTGAATGGGAGGGCAAAGCACGACTACAGGCACACCCGTGCACCAGAGCGTAAATAGGGCGCCGCGCTGTTGCGTATGACTCAGTGACCGTATCGCCTTGTTACACACGTTGCTCCGGACCTAATCCAGTCCATTTTCGAAGAAAAGAAAGAAAAAGCGAAGGAGAAGCAAGGAGACTCATCTCTGTCAGCAACAGTTGTTGCAGCACCGCCTTAACACCAAACTGATTACCAAACTCTGCTAAACTACGGCCGAGTAAATCATGGGCCTTCGCAACACGAAGCTCCTCCCTCAAACACAGACTACTTTCCAAGGTATTCAAAGGGGAACGTATGTGCCCTAATGAGTAAAAATTATGCAAGAACTTATTTTTTATTCGGGGGATTTACCGCGATACATATGTAGTAAAAATTTAACAAAATGCATCGAATAAACGCATGCATTACGCTAATGCAGGTTAGCGCATTTACGGCAGCTCTGTTCAGCTCAACTCGAGATCAACGTAAGTATGCAGTTCGGAGAGCTCTTGCCGATATAAAAAGTAATATCTTTCTTTTGTTCGGAGAGAGACAAAAAGATCGTTTAGAGTGAACAATAAAACTCCTAATTCTGGATTCGCGTCAAATTACGTGCTTTGCTTCTTCGCCGAGGCTACACCTATTAGCTGTCACATGATTAATCAGGCTCTAAAGCCGCTTCGCTAACACTGGTCGAATCTCGGGGGACACTCACCCCCAAGGGTCGCGGCCAATATTTTCGAAAGCATTTACGTGACACCTCACGCCATAGACCTGGTCATGGACATCTCAGACTAACTTTGATTTTGATTTTCAATTTCTTTCCTCCGCAGTGACAGTGACGACGAGCGGCCCGTCCTTCAAGGGCTTCATCGTGCAGGGTTTCAACCCGCAGACGCGTGAGGTGATCGGCGAATTCTTGGGCGGCCCGGGAACGCACGTGATTTCGCAGTGCTCTGCCATCACGCACGAAAACAACCGGAACAAGAAGGCGGCCACGCTCAACTGGAAAGCACCGCTAAACTCCGGACCTGTCATGTTCAGGTAAGCGCGCAACAATGTTACGAGTCGGTTGTAGCAAACTCCAGTTATCCACGATTTTTTCGAAGAAGACTGCCAGACTGTGGGGCAGGTCATTGTAGACGAGGAGTGATCGCCCTTCTGATCTCTCATTTAATTTAAACTTTCTGACTGGATCGTACAGTTTTGCTTCTCAACCGAACAAAACTTTAAAGTGCTCTTTACTGAACCTCATAATCACATTTCTGCGCTCATCAGCACAGGCATATCGCAAGTACTGAAGTAGCCCTTTGGCCGCCATCATCAGGGCAGCGAAGTCGGCCGCATGCCAGCTGCCTTTAAATGAAATGATCGTGGGGTGCCGTAGGCAAAACTAAGCCTTTCATTCCATAAAGTCATTTTGACTCGTTCCGCGTCAGCACGTTGTTAAAACAATGGGCGAAAAGTATTCTGTGCGTGTTATTACTTGATTGTCTGTGAAGCCCCGCAGCTGCCGCAAAGTGGGCAAGTATACTGCTACAACTGTGGAGCTCGACGCTAACTCGGATGAGCCCTGGTTAATTAGGCTCAAGAGAAGATATTGCATAAAGGGCAATGGTAAAACTTGATAGCCCATCGCTTCTCTCCTCCTAGGAGTACCGAGCTTTAAGGCTAATATTGCTGTGTGATGACTCAGCGTCTCCGTTATGGCTGTCCTTCAAAGCAGGTCATGGGCTGCTGCATAACAGGTCGTCGTAAATTGTACGTCCCCTCCCTTGAAACGTCGCTGTACAAAGGTTGTCTGGGACGACTCCCTAAACAAGAGATTGTCGATTACCCCTTGCAGACCTTCCGCTCGTAAAAAAGAAAAAGGAAAAAAAGCCGTTCAAGGGACTCAGACATCTAAACTCCGAAAAATCGTGACAGCTGTTAACGCATGCGCTTTATGACTGTGTACACTTCAAGTTGATTTTCGTTTGGTTCTGTGGTCACTTATGTTAATACAAGTCCTTCAGCACAAGAGTAAGACAGCCTTTCTACTTGTACGGCAAGATACAGGCATGCAAACACAGTCAGCGTAGGCCACCGTGCTGACTTCATCAATATTCGACACTCGATATTCTAATGAAACCTTTCCCGCACACATTAAGCCAAAATATCAAACCAGACCGAGGCCTTGAATACGTGTTTTAAGTCCACATTAGCACATACCGGTATGTAAGCAGCCAGTTTGGCTGATCGATATTCACAAGGTACCAGCTAGCATAGAGAAATTTAGAGCGTAAAGACGCACCTATAGATTGGCTGCCTAAATATACTATAATCGATGCGTTGCGCTGCTGAGCACGAGATCGCGGGACCGAATCCCGGCCGCAGCGGCCGCATATCGATGGAGGCGAAATGCAAAAACGCCCGTGTGCTTGCGTTGTAGTGTACGTTAAAGAACCCCAGGTGGTCAAAATTATTCCGGAGCCCTCCACTACGGCGTGCCTCATAATCGCAACTGGTTATGGCACGTAAAACCCCAGAAAGAAGAAGCATATCAGCAGGACATTAGCTAAAATTAGAGAAATTTAGAGCGTAAACACGCACCTCGATTGGCTGCCTAAATATATAATCAAGCATATCAGCAGGAGATTAGCTAAAATATTCGCGTGCTTGAGGCACAGCAGTTGCTCTCTAACACCATGCCCTCAAAAAGAAAAAAAGAGAAGAAAAAAAAAGTTTCTTGAACACGCCCTTGTTTTACGAAGAAACCGGACACGATTTCTCAACCATTTAGTGCATGCTGCGGCGTCCGCTTCTTCCTCGCGAGATTCCAACGCCGATATAGGTCACCTATACAACGGGCCACATTTTTCAGTGTTGCGTTAAAATTTGTTTCGCCACTGCCGCGTTAGCGTTGGGCAGCCAAGCGTGAATTCGCGGCATCTTGCGTGACTACGCTATCGACTGGAGCAACGTGCACGACTATCTTTGTTTAGTTTTCCTTTTCTTTCTTTTTCAGGGCCACTGTTGTTAAATCCTTTACGGAGTTCTACGCCAACCTGCTAAGTCAAAGTGCAGGCTACTGAAAAGAGAATTCCACGGAATTTACACAGGGAAACCATCGGCCATAGCGTATTTACATTGTGCGATCCTGCGGCATTTCACCTAGCGCTGTGCTAAATCACAAACGTGTATTCTCGTATTCTTTGTTATTTTTTTTTCGTTTTTTTTCTCGCGAACCACACTGCCTTCTGTAAATAAATCCCCCTTTTTTGCCTCGACTTCAACCGTCTTCCGCCTCATCTTTATTACGAGACCGTGACTACACTGGCAAGTCAATCTCATCCAGCCAGTGCTTGACGACGGGGTAGAACTTGGCCTTCCAGGCGTCGTCGAGTTTCCGCTCCTCTTGAACCTGCTTGTAGCGCCATTCTGGAATTGTTGTCGACTTCTTGTTGTTGTTGTAGAAGGAGCTCAGCTGAAATGTGTTATTAGAGAAGTTCAAAGGTCTAAATACACATGGTGGTTGAAAACGCCACTATACGCACAGATCAAAGCACCGCAGAAACCGCACGAACAGCTGCTTACGGATTAAAATAATACATTATTACGTGAATTGTTTCGTGTGTGCCATGACCTTCTTTACGCATTCGTTGACGCGTTCAGTAGTGAATGCGCAGATCTTATGCAATAGATTAGCGTCCCCGCTCTGTATATAACGAGTTATGTTGTGCCACACAGCGCACCAATGTTGTGAAGTGGTCAACAGGGGTCGAACAAGAGATGTCCCTTGAGCCACGCTTGAGGCTCCATATATATTCCTTGTTAGAGCACTGTTGATCATTTGAAGCCTGCATTTTCCTGTGAACCTCTATTCTGTTCAGCGTAAGAAAGGTGCTATGACATGCCCAGCAGTTTGTCGTGTACCTATTTCGGTGGTCTTCCAATTCTGGCCGCATTACGCGTAGGCGACGGCAGAAAAAAGAAATCGTTCAGCTTGTCACAGTACGACGAGATGTGGCACGTGGCTGTTCGATAATGAACGCGAAACCATCCCCGAAATTTGTTAACTATTATCTCTGCCACATACTGATACTGCCGCACACTGATAACGCCACGTTATCGAGCCGATAAAACCATTCATCCAATGACAGACGACATACAACTTCCGGAATCGCCGGTTTGGCATACGTTCACGTCTTTGGCAAGCGAGCGTGCATGTCGCAGGCGAAAACAATTCAATTTTTGGTCGAGGTGAGACTTCGTACTGACGCTGCATGGTCTGCAGGAAGAAATCGTAGCCGATTTCCCAATAATCTTCTCATTACGCTGCATTTTGGTACTCATTATGCCGCATGATCATATTAGGTGCGCAGTGGACTTGCAATTGCACACTGGCTCCACAAACCGGATGTCTCCAAACGAGTGGTTAGCGTGAAATATCCTTTTGCGGTGAAACGCTCACCATCTTTGCGTCTGCTGATTCACTTGCTGAGTCTAGAAGCGATTCTTCAATTTGGAAGAGGACCTCGGGCATATGGCTGAACCTAGAAGAAGCAGAAGCGAGTCTAATTCAATAAAACTATCTATTTTCAGCATGAGTGAATAATTTATCACGCTCATACAAAATATCACGACGGTTGAATTTGCAACGCACCAGTCGTCAGTCTGGCGGACCTGCAGCAATCGCCTGCTATATATCGCAGAAGCCACACATTCAGGTGATTACGGAACCTCCGCCAGCACTTACATATTTTGAATATGAATACATGACAGGCAACATGGCGTTGCTCTGTTTAGAGCATTAAAGAAGCCAGGGTTTGAAGTAAATCTTTCTACTAAACAGATTACACCGCCCCTTCCCGCCACTACCGAACACAGATCTATTTACGGAGTCAGTCAATGGGTTCAGCATACGGTCCATTAATCGTTGCCTGAATACCACTTACGTGTTTCGCACACTATAGTTACAGCATAGACAGAAAAAAAATATTGTCTCACGTACTTTAGAATTACACACGAACAAAGAGCACTGTTCAAGCATGCCTATCTTACAACCGATTTCACTTGACCATACATAAAGTGCTCATACCAAGAAGACTACTGCGCTGGACACAGAACTAGGTGACGACTGCTTTTTTTTCTCGCTTACCTCTTGTGAATGGACCCCCACTCGTCATTGATGAACTTGAAGGCGACAGGCTTGCCCTCGTGGTTGTCCGAGAAAGACGTGAAGAGACCAGGGATGTCCTCGTGACGGATCACATCGTCAGGTACGACCACGGACTTGAGGTAGCTGCGAGCAAGCCAAAGAACAGCGGTGGATTACCGAGAAACGAGCGCGGCTGTACACTGATTCGTCGACTTGAGACACTGTAAGCATCACATCGTGTCCTCTATATGCTGCAAACTAACTCTTGGCTCTGTTGACACTGTAGCGTAATACAAGCTCGATGTGTCGACGATCTATGATTAGATGGTCAGGTAAATCACAACTTGGCGTGACACATCCCTTTATATCTTACAATCCTGCTATATTCTGTTTTCTTTCTTTCCATTTGTTTTGTATGAGCCTGGAAGCAATCAATTTAGCGCTCCATTTCATCGGGGGGGGGGGGGGGGGGGGGTTTTTTTTTCTGCGACGTAATACGTTCTGTTAACATATCTGTTGTCATTTCGGTGCTTGGGTATCTGGAGCGCACGCCTTCGAAACACGTCGAACAGAACGCGCGTAAAACGCTAACACGCTTCTCTGTGCAGTCTATGGCCACCATAAATACTTACTTTCCGAGCTGCTGCGCGCTGCGCGAGCAGCTGAGTGCCTTGATGATGTCCGCTCGTTCCGACGGATCTTCGGACTCCTGCAGTCGGTCCCAGAGGAACTTCCAGTTCTTCTCTCCTCCGATCTTCACCGCCTCGCAGAACACGGTATACCGCAGATGCGACGGCAGACTGCGCACGCGGCAGAGCCGGTAGACGGGGTTCGTAAGCGTTACAGTGCAATTTGCTAAGTTATGTAACCAACATTTGTTAATCGCTCGCGCAGAAAATATACTTCGACCGTACTTCTGCTGTCTTATATACTGTCACTCGCTGCGATTAACCAAATACCTTGTTTTGTTTTGTACGCAAAGTGTAAGACAAAAACGAAATATGTCCTATATGTCAAGCCACGACGCGTTCACTGAATGTGAGTCACTACCGCTATTCGTCAGTGACGTTTGCTCCTATAACCGATAGCTCGCTCGCTCCATCACTCCTTCAGTCGCTGGCTCTCTCACGAACTCACTAACACAATGGGGATTCATTCATTCATTCCTCAGATAGACATAAAATAGTGAAGTAGTAGCCAGAAAGCGATCATCACACACACACACACACACACACACACACACACACACACACACACACACACACACACACACACGCACACGCACACACACACAAACAAACAAACAAACAAATTTTTTTTTAGGCACTGGACCTGGCACATAGCACATGGACATAGCGCATAGCGCACTGGACTATAAGCGCACAGATTAGTCTGATACCATACTGTTGGGACAAAAGTGAGCCAGCTGAAAGTGTGCCACCACTGCATTTTGCTTACTCATCGGCCGCGGCGGTGTTCTCTTTCACCTCGTGGAACATCTCCATGGCCTTGTCGATGCACGGTTGGTAGCCGTAGTAGCAAGTCAGGAAGGCAAGCTCGGACTCGAGCTCACTGCATTCGCGCGGTACACATTCCAGACAAGCGTCAGGGCAGAACTCGGCATTAGGGGATCATATAAGGAACGAATGTTTAATTACGTTTTTTCTTAGGAATAATGCGTCTAATGCAGTTAACGGGAAATTCGCAAACAAGAAACAATTTATAACTCCTTTGCTGTGGCGCTCTTGCAAATTGTGTCTAACTGACCGACCAATAGTCCGACATACAGGTATACTGATTCATTGACTGATATGCCAGACAATCAATTAGCCCGCCGTCGGCCGATTGATGGTCGGTCGGTGAGCTGATTGGCTGACTCCCTGAAGCACAAGGGAACAAAAATGTGTATTTAGCAACTGAAAAATGCGCCCTTCAATCAGGCTGCGCAATCGACATCAGATCTCCCACCATTGGCTTCTGACAGTCAGCCGAATGCCTGTCGGGAATCGTGAAGCGACGTTCACCGGAGACATGCCGGGAAAAAAAATCTAGGTGAGAGTGTTTTAGCATAAAGATCGGCACCGTACTGCGAACGGCACTGGCGTTCCATCACTGCGAGTTAAAACGAGAGGACATGTAGGGCAAAAGTGGCCTTCTTACGCAGACAAAAGCGACGTCTCGTTGCCATCCCACGAGATGTTTGCGAAGTTGGCGCTCAAGAGGGACGACATGTATCCCTGCGTACGATGCACAAGAACGTTATAGCTGTCTCTAATACGCACAAGATGAGTGGCAGTTAACAGAAGTGAAAGCGCGATAGTACATGGGCAAGGTTGAAAAGCACGGGTTACAGGCTCGCTTCAACGTATTCAGTCTCTTAGAGTAGCGTAGTCAGAAGAACTTGTTCTGAATAAACCACAAAACTAGCGATTCGGCGCAATTATGTATTCAGTACATCTTAACTTTGTTTTACGCCCGTTTCATGGCATGAATCACACATGCACATTTAGTTAAGCTCATAATGCGATACGTTTAAAAGCTGAACCTTGTGACAAAAACTTAAGCTTTTAACTCGCTTACATCAACTCATTTTACTCAAGGACATCAAATAGGAATGTTTGGTGTCCGTTATTTATCACGCGCGCATATTCCAACGGTATAACGAATGAGCAAACGGTCGGCAGACGCGCACCTTCCACTTCGAGTACGACTCGGTCGTCTGCAGCCGGACACCGACATCCTTCATTTTTTCGAAGGCCGCTTTCCATGGGATGTAGTCTTGCTCCTTCAGTAAGTATTTCGTGGCCTCCAGGGCTACGGTGTAATTCACCAGGCCGGCCCTGGAACAAACGGCAGCCAAATGATTGCAAGTGAAATGTTTCAACACAAGCAACCTAAGCCGTGTGTCTTTGAAGTCTGTAGGTCCTTGAGCTCGCCGATAGCCACTGTAACTGAGCACTCTGTCCTGTCTCTCTGGTCTCGCGGTGTGCATGCTGCAATAAACAGCGTTCTCTCTAAACGAAAGACGCGTGCACTATATAACGCCCGTTGCGCGCGGCTTCATAGTTTTCTCCAGCGCTGTTGGACGCTACAGCCCCACTGCGCGCATTATTCACGTCGTCACTAAGGCTGATGGTAAAGCTACTGTTTCAGAATGCTCAGACAGCTTTATTATCGTGCTGCTGTTGCTAAAAGCCGCAGCGCTGCTGGCATGCCCTTTCTTTTAATTTTATTTCAGAACAATTCAGGTTATCAGGAGACTCTCCTGCAAACATTGGCGTGACCTCTATTCACGCGCTTTCAAATGCTGGGTTGCATTGAGAAACCTAATGGCATGTTATTTTAACAACTTTGAAGAAATTATGAGGCCAACATAAGAAACTTATTGTTTTAGTGACAACCCGGTTCGCATAAATCAGTGTCAACGTATACAAGATGTTGCTTTTGCTGAACCTTGCATAATTCCTGCAAGAATTAAATGCAGCGAAAAGATGGAAGCTCGGCAAACAGTGCTCTTGTGGGTGTTATGTGCAGCGATTCTAGCAGCTCCGACGTCACTTTGTTCAAAGGATTCTCGGGTCGAGCTATGCTCCGAGCTCTGCTAAAAAAGGCACGCGGCTATACTGAAAACAGAGGCGGCAACTTACTTTGCCAAGTCAAACAGGTCGTTCTGAATCTGAGCGCGGTTCAGTGGGTGGATGTACTGAAACGGAAGAAGAAACTGAAATAAGCAACGGCTGGTTTCTCTAAACATATCTAAAGAAATTAACACGCAGCGCTTTATGTGAATATTTTGCTCTGCGCTGCATCTGGAACTTGCGCTTTTTCTGTCACGCTCTATTCACCATTCAATTAGAAACAATTTCTACTGATTGCTTCCGGCATCTGCCGGACAGCTCTAGTAAGATGTACGTATCGAGTTCTCAGATTAGCCGTGTACGTGGACGACCGTACACTTTCTAGAATTACACTGGAGCAAGAGGACTGCTTGCCAGCGAGCATGATGAATGGTTACCGTGTGGTTCCAGAGCAGCTGACGGACGATCAGGTCCCAGTTGTGGATATCGTAGTTCACTTTGTAATAGCCCGAAAACTTGCTGTTTATCAGGATCCAATGATGAGGGTTAGGCAAGTTTTCAAGTTGGCCTGGAAAAATGTAGGTATGTGAACAACATTGATTACACGACCATAACTGCAGTCATCGGCTCTGTCGTATGTTACTCACAAATACATAAAACAGTGGTGCCTCAGTGAGAAGGGCCATCACTGAACGTTTACTTCGCCATTCAAGATAAAACATTTTAGGGGTACTTAAAATCTATAGACTGACTGCGTAAAATCTGTGCAAACTGTATAGAACGGTGTGTATACCACATATTCGCAGTACGACCATACGTTCATAGTTACCCTGTGGGCATTCCATGAATCTATGGCCTTGCAGCTGTAATTAAGCTGCACCTACAGCTATGCCTATAGATTATGTAGGGGTAAAAGAACATCTGTATAGAAATAAAAGCGGAATTAAGCCAATGATTGCTAAGGCATGTCCCTCCTTGTAGGGAATCTACTTCCCAAACACCTGCGCATGTGTTTTGAAAGCTTTATGAGCATGCACATAAGAGGCGAGATTTGATATCTATGGACGTCTCTTGAAAGATATCCGAAATTACAAATTTGGCGTACATCCCGTATCTTACCTGAAGTATAAAAAAAGTGATGCTGGGACAGGATATAGTTATCTAATGGACAACGCGTTGTCACTGGATTACTGTTGATCATAAATCTGACACTACCTACAATGAAGGAACGGTGGAACGACACAATGACATTCTGCATGAAAAACACAAGCAGTGCTTGACAAAGGTAGCGTGAAACGCCCTTGTACAACATATCGAGGAACAGTTTGGGGGCGGACATCGCCAAAGTGGTGCGAGTCACCGCATGCCTACTCAGTGGGCATGCCTAGGGCACTGGTTGGCTTCAACTTCGCTTTTACAGCGTGTGTCATCTAATAGCTATCAATAATTATTTAATGCAGATTTTGTAATGACGTAATTGCGCAACGCGCTTGTTAGTGCAAGTAATGTCTGCTACTTAAAGATATCCAGCTGAAACAGCTGAAACAGCTGAAACGGCGGCGTATACTTCGTTTACAACGAAGTATACGGTGTAATCAAAGGACAACTTCTTAATAATTTTGACCTCCTGGGGTTCTTTAACGTGCACTACAACGCAAGCACACGGGCGTTTTTGCATTTCGCCTCCATTGAAATGCGGCCGCCGCGGCCGGGATACGATCCCGCGATCTCGTCAAAGGACAACCACTGAAACTTCAGCTAAGGAGATTAGCATAAAGGCACCATGTTTTTTTCTGTTTCTGTTTGCCAAGATTTTAAATTTCCTTAAACGGTCGCACAGTTGCACACTTATTTTATACCCACCTTCCTTGTCAAACAACCAAATGGTTGGCATGGTATTGTCAAACAGACGCTGTTCAGAAGACACAAACGTGATTGGGATCGGCCATGTGAACCTGCAATAAACGCAAGGAAACGCTGTCTCTCAGCTGATCGTCGAACGCTATATTGATATAGGCTATGAGAGTAGCGAACTTGACGTTTTTGCGCAGTAGTTGCTTGGCGGAACGGACATACTTTACCGCGAATAACGTAAGTTTCGAAAGAACAATTGAGAAAGATTCGTTAATTATCTCTTATTATAACCTTGGGGGCAGTTGTTTATATAGAAAACTTGGAGGCAGTAACATTTTATTGCACGTCAATTTAAAAGTTCGACAGGTGTTACACTCTTGTAACACAAGAAGACGAAAGCCTGCTTTACATTTGGTATTACATGAACGTATACAAACGGGGTAAGACATATTGGTAATGCATTAAGTTATACAATCGGGGCTAGACTTCTTGCAAGACATAACGAGCCGCAATGGGAAGTACACGTGTGTTACTATATAAGGCGACCTCCTGAACGCCACATATCAACACTTAACGTAGTACCTAAAGTGCAGCATGTTAGTGCACGCACTAGGCACACCTTTAGTATGCCAGAACCGTACAGCACCCAGACCGAAATGTACCAAATTTTCTTTTCAATGCCACTAATTACTTTCTTTACAGGAACCACCCTGAGAAATATGCCGTCAATCCGAGCATTTTGGGGGATCGGCCACTTTTCGTCGCGGCACAGTTTCGCCAAGGTCACCGCTAAGGTCACCGCCAAGGGCACGCCAAGGACACTGTCAACATAGACACCTGAGGCTTTCGCCTTAAAAAAATCGAAAATCGCACTCAATTTGAGTAATTCGAATATCAATGCTCAATGCAATATATATCAAAACCGAACGCGCCATGAGCGTAAGAAAAGGCAGCCCCGGGATTACGTCAGACAGAAACGCCCAATGATGAAAAGTGTGATGAAGTTTAAAACAACGTCGCGGCCAGTCACAGCAGACACTGATGCAGTACGTTTTGCCTCGCAAGCATCTGCCGCGACGTGCGGTATCAGTAATTGCCACGACGTGCCATCATTCAAACTCCGTCACGCACTTCGTCACGCACTTCGTCCCGGGGCGTTTTCGTCTGACGGAGTTGCCTGTCCTGCGCTTACGGCGCGCTAGGTATTGCTATTGCCTGAATTGAGGCGTTGAAATTGATTTACGAATATCCCTAACTTTGTGCGACATTTAAGATTTTTAAAATAGGGAAGTATTAAGATGCGACTACCCCCAAATTTTCATATCAGCAAATGTCCCCAAGGTTCTTATAAAACGTTTATTGTCGAAATTTTGCTAACTAGTCTTCTCAAACTCACGCAATTAGCAGCAAAGTATGTCCGCCTCACCTTATACAACAGCTCTGCAGGAACGCCCGAGCGCCTCACCTCGACTCCCGCTCCTCAGGTTCGAGCGCGAACTTGCTCTGCACGAGCGTGGCTGCGTTTTCGTCGTAGACGCGATTCACCATGAGCATGGGGAATCCCGGCTGAGTGACCCACGGTTCCAGGACATTCTTCACATTCAAAGGCCGTTTCTTCGGCTGCGCCTGCCGATATAGAGGAGCCGCACAGAGAGCAGTCAGAGACGCTAAGCCTCGACACATAAGTGTAAGCATATGCAATATGTCAGCTGCGTGCAGTAGTCTGATGTATCACTCGCAAGCGTGTGTTACCCCTAATGCAAGCGCTTTTGTGATTGTGTGTGAGAGAGAGACAGCGTGCGCAGGCAAACACAGTCGCGTTTGTGTTAAAGTTCCTTCTCCCGTTGACATTTGTCTACGAATGCTGTGCTCGCGTACGTTCAACAAGAGCGCAGGCAGTGTACAAGGCGGCATCAAAGTAACAAGGCGTGCAGGAGTAACAACCACGGTATATTTTATGTATGTATACCTCTCGTAACGCTTCCTACACGAACGCAAGATATCCCCATGATTAGTAGTACACACTGAAAGTGTTGCAAAATGTACTTCTTTTGATCAAGTAGGGCCAGTCTCAGTTGACGATTTTTTAAATATGTATATCTATACTGGGTTGTACCAATCAGTTTACTAATTGTAAGCTAAGTGCAAACTAACTAAATTGTACAAGCGAGTAGCAAATGAGCTTAGTAGCCAATAAGGTCATAGTTTCATACTTCAGAGAAGAATCTGCCGCGCTTCGTGAGCCCTTAAGCAAAATCTTCGCAAAGCCAGAACACAATCATTTTTATTTTCTGTTCATCATTTTGCAAGATAAATGAAGTTATCGCAGTTTGCGGATATACTGAACACTTAAACAATGCGCTATGATCACGAGTACTTTGTGCCTTAAGCTATGCCACAGCTGGCAGTATATCTCGAGAAAAAAAAAAACGGCGACCTGGGTCGCTAATCCCACATTCGACAACGAAATTTCTTTTTAAAAGATGTTACCTCTGTAAATGCCTCCCAGACGAATGCCGACGTCACGTTGCTGAACATCCTTTTGTCGAGGATTTTCTGGAATGGGAAAGTATGTGTGATTGTAAACCACTGAAGAACAATGATGAAAAATTGACGAGCTTGTTAACTTAAAGCTTTCACGAGTTAATTCTAATTTTTTCACTGAATGTGCGTGAGTACAAAATAATGGTCATAGACTTAAGTGACAAGGCGGTTCCCACTGCAATCCAACCGCAGTACAAAAATCCACGACAGCATCGACCCACGGGAACATTTTATTTATTTATTTATTTATTTATTTATTTATTTATTTATTTATTTATTTATTTATTTATTTATTTATTTATTTATTTATTTATTTATTTATTTATTTATTTTTCAAGCTCATGACTTGATCGTTGAAAGACGTAGGCTTCTGCGAAGTATTCATTCTGACCAGCTGTAGTTCTTAAACACTGTGTTGCCATTTAAACATGAACAGAGGATTCGCATTCAACAATTATTGAAATGCCTCAGTCGAAGCGACCGGGAAACGCGCAAGTAGCATGGGCACCAGCTGAAAAACCAGCTATATACAGCTTCTTTACCCGCAAAGACAGCTGGGTACTACTTCCTTGCACACGCAGCGCGCTCAGTATGCCAGTACTTACTGACTGAGAAGAAAGGAAACCGCGGGGCCCGATTTTTATTAATCATATCATAAGATATCATATCATAATCATATCATAAGTTGGCTTCTTATAATACTTACTGACTGCTACATAAGACCGCGCAGCAACAGGTAGTCTGCAAAGCTTGCTTTCCTGCTAAAATTCTCTACAATGGTTCACAGTTTATTAGGACGGCAAGAAGTAACTTACGTGCACCCCCCTCTTGAAGTGCTCTTCTCCAACAGCCATATCGAGCATACGCAGGAGCGCAACAGCCTGAAGGAAAAAAACAACAACAATGATTGACAGAAACTACTGCGAAAACAAGCGCTTTATCATGACGAAGTCACAGTTGTTTAAGCCGACTCTGGTAAATGTTCTTCGTCGAACCACCTAATAGGAACATTAAATATATCAGAAGAATATATTTTCCCAATAAAATCATGTGGCCAGAGTGCCCGACACCAATTCTGTGACGCTAATAAGTCGAAAACACGAAGGCGTGCCATAAAAGGTTCTAAAATGTAATCGTTCACTTCAAGCGTGCATCATATCATTCCGAGCCGAGCGCAAACTCCCCTCACCGTCATCATCGCAGCGTCTTTGCGCACGACACGCTATAAAATTACAAAAAAAAAAACAACGTCAGCATCCTTGCCTATGGTGTTTCAGAAAGCCTACATTTAGCAAAGGCACCCAAACATCCGTTGAAGTTAAATTACGTTCTGGAATTTCGCATTCCAAACCACGATCTGATTATGAGGCACGCCATAGTGGGAGACTCCGGATTGTATCGGACCACCTGGGGTTCTTTAACGTGCGCCCAATGCACGGTAGATGAGCGGGCGCTGTTGCATTCTGCCCCCATCGGCCGCCGCGGCCAGGGTCGAACCCGTGACCTTTGTTGAGCCGCGCAACGCTATAGCTACTGAGCCTAAGAGACCGTTGAGAAAGCCACTGAAATGCACGCTGGATTGGTGAAAGCCATGGGCGCAGAACCTTGGGTACTCAATAGAGTCGTTGTCACCCTTTTCCCGTCCATTGCGTTCGGACCTAGCGTATTCCGTACGGCACTTATGCGAAAAGATGCCCTAATGTAGGAAACTTAGAGTAACTCTTAAAAGATATGCCAACGACGTCATTTCGATGATGTCTGAACAAGAGAAGTCTAAACGCGAGAAAGTAACGTAGATAATAAATACATATTAAAAGAATCTATACAAGGAAGCAGGGGTGACTACTCTTTGCACTCAACGTTAAATAACTGACGTTTAGCTGAACGCCGAGGCATTACATTCAGCGTGCTGATGGAATATTGCAGTGAATAAATTTTATAGGGTAACCGGGAATTCGCCTACCATGGATCCACTTACCAAGGACGTGTGACGTTGATTATCATCATCCAGAAATAGAAGCACTGGTGCATGGATACGTTTTCTGATGCTGTGTTCAAACCATAATGTTACACAGTCCTCACTGAAGGAATAAATATTACTTTACAAGCGGCATCACGACAGCTTTACAAGTTCAACAGAACACGGCCGTACAATGCAGTAACAGTTCCGTAATTCTTGGTTGAACGAATACTTAGAAGATGTCACTAGCGCTCCTTTCCCCTAGTGCATATAAGTAACACGACGTATTACGGCAACGGCAATGCGTGCTTGCTTGGCTAAAGATCTTTGACAGACATCCCGTAAGCAACGTCGTGGGTCGCATCGCTCTGAGTTGTAATTTTTGTCTTAATACTTTTGGCGTCCCTGCGCAAGCATCGCTGGTGTTCAGACTCTGGCTGCAGTGCGGAGAAAATAGTAAGCGCAAGTATCACTTCATTATAGCACGTTGACAAATATTTAGCTAAGGAAATCACGCGAGAAAGTTTTGAAACGTAAAGAGGATTGTGCAGCGACAGCACTAGCAAAAATGTTGACAAGAAAGCTCACCTTCTGAGTGCTGAAGACGTTGAATGACTGGTAGATCCTGTACTGGGTGTCGACGTTTGTAACCACCGCCGGAGCGTACTTCATAATGTCATGCTTCATTACTGGAACGATCTCGTTGACGAGCATGAGATCGTACTAATGGGCATTAAAGGAAAGAAGAGAAAGATTGTAAGTTAGTGTAACAATTAGATATAAGTAAACATCTCACTATGTATAGGAAAACATGAGTTCCCCAAGCAGACATAACAGCCACAGGCGCGTCTCTCCACCTTTCCACTTGGGACCACTCATAGTTACATTCTACGAACAGAATATCATCTCCTCATGAAGACAAGTCCTCTTGTAGAAATGATTGCTCCAGAGAGAGGTTTCCCTTCTACAACCTAATTGATCACTTCAGTCCTGACGTGTGTGATGCACCAAACTTAGGCATGACTGCACATCGCCCCAGTGAGTTACACGTAATCACAAATGGGACAACATAACTCTCTCTATTTCTGACGAACGTTCATTAATATATCCATATTCCGATGCATAGCTTGCAAGATTATATGACTGTTGGTAATGTATTTTTGGCAAGTATCTTTCTAAACTGACAAATACGGCCATGAATTGAAATGTAGTTAGACATGGCGCATGATATCATATAATCATCTCGCGGTAATCTTCGCGAAATGCGCTTACTTTCTTCCTTTTTTTCAGTCTCTCAGAATGTTTGGCTAAAGTTTCTGTACTATGTATGTGCGCAAATGCAGGTGTTCCGCATATGCGTTAGAAGAATGTGATAGAAGATACACATTCACCGCATATGCATCAGTGTGCATATTGACCCGGTGGATACATACTAAGGTATGTAAGCAACGACCCCCTGAATGCTTCCGCGATATTTCATTAACGTTGCCGATGCTATGTTGCATGCTTGCAAGTCCTTTTGCACACTTTTGTGGCATTTGTTCTATCTGTAAATAATATCGTCACTAGAAGTGGAACTGTGACGTATATTGCAAAGATATAGTATACTGCGACTGTTTTCACACTATTTTAAAACCACAGTTATTGATCGCGCGTAGCAGGGCAATTTTCTGGTGATGAAACCGTGACCGCATGGAGCTACCACAGCGCGTTGCCAAGAGAGTATGCTTATAGTATAGTTGACAGCTGACCTATCTCGTACGAATTCATCGCTACTAACTACACCAAAGACTGGTGCAAAACAACCTGTTCCTTATCCTACTTTGCGTCCCGTCTGGTTTGCAGTTCGTAGCAGTGAATCAGCGATGTGTGTTACGTACGCTTGCTCCCTTAATGGGGCATTGTACCTTATGCTACGTGAGGCTTCATGAAGCAGTGACTGCAATGAAAGCTCACAGTTTTCAGCCATATGTAGCACCTGTGTTTCCTCTCGCAACCTCCATAATAGAAACGAGAGATAATACGCGAGTTTGTGCGGTGCCCTGACGCCCACCCATGCCTACTTGTCATAAGTGGGAAGGTAACGTTAACAGTGCTATAATTGATAACGTCAACAAACTCAGAAGTTTATCCGTTTACGGGGAATCATAACTTACACGCAGGGTCCAATGTTTACGGGATGTGGGTTCAACAACAAAGTCAAATATCAGCCCAGTTCTCGCTTCCAGCGTTTAAAACAATACAACACAACGTTCGTCCCGTATACTTTAGTACACGTAGCACGTTTGAAATCGAAGCTGCGCGCCAGGCACCGTCAAATTCTTTTATTTTTTTAGAGAGAGCTCGCGCAAACCGAGAAATTTCGGCCTTACCTGCGCCACAAATATTGCATTTGAATGTTTGTGAACAGCCTTGAATTTCACGGACAATGACAAGACCATGTGATTTTGACATAATAGATACAGGTCAAGCACAGCCTAAGACTTAACAAGGCTTCGTGCTTAAGGAAGTGCCGTAATCGTCCTGAAAGGCTGCGCATAAGACTTCCGACAGCGTGGTTTGCGCAGATGTCTCAGAACCGTAAGATCGACGTGTCAAACCGGCGCATTTTATGCACTGAAATTTGATCACAATAGGGTTAAAATAATGTGCTGGTGACGGTGCCCACACTGTAGCGAATACGAAACCATAAGCGATCGGGTGTTTTAATTATAGAAGCGTGTTTTGAGTTACGTTCTCCATAATCTCGCAGTTCATGTAATGTGTTTTTACATGAAAACTCTGTACTCAATTCCATGTCTTATACCCTCCTTTAGGAAGGGTCATATTGCGCTCCTGAAATTTAGATTAATTTGCACTCAAGGCAAGAGCATAAGCCCTTGATCTGCAACGTGAAAACAACATCACTTCAATCTTGAAATGATGTCTATAATCAATGGGGAGAAAATGATAGGAAAACGTAAACTAAATTATTAGAAACAAAACGATCAACTACAAATTGCAATGGCAACGGCCGTTACCGATTTAGATGACTGGTCGAAGTACTCGAGACAGCGGTACTGGAAGTACGATGCAAATCCATCCATCAGCCACACGTCGTCCCACCACTCCGGAGAAACTAAGTTTCCAAACCACTGAAAAAAAAACAATAAATGAATAAAATAAATAAAAAATGCAGTCTCCATTAAAATGACTAGTCCACATTTTTTAAACAAATCTATAGCAGTAAATAAAATCTTCTGAGTCGACTTTGCTACTAAGCTAATAATCTCTAGGAAACGCTATCGTGTCCGTGTGTCTGTGTCCATCACTGCACGCATTTCGCAGTTTCTTTCAACAGTTGCTGCGTGAAACGTCAACAAAGTGTGTCTGACACCACTTTTCAAAAGTGGCGCTGCAAACTTTAAGCAAGAAAGGTAGCACGACGGTTGTCGTGTCGAATGTAGTGACATTATGTCGGCACCATCGGTTGCGCAGATGCATGCATCGTTCGCATCGTTACCCCTGGGGCGATGATGTTCCTGCGTTAATATTAACTTGGCAGCAAGAGCTTGGCGCCGCTGTAATGGTCGACATTTTACATAGAAAAAAAAAACTCTTAAAGTAGAATGCAGATTGCATCAACATATCAGCACATACAAACTTACTTATGCTCACTTCCTTGCTCGCAAAACAATTCGTGGCGTTAGGATATTATTTAGACTCACTTGCTGCATTCGCACCAAAAGCGGTGCGCACACTTGCGCAACATCTCACTGGTGCGAGCTAGCTTGAAGCCCCAAATGTCTCACCTCGTGAGAGAAGGCATGACAGAGAGAAAGCATGACGCTTTGCCTCTTGGCTATCGAAGACTCCTCGGCATCGTAGAATGCGACCGACTCGGGCAGGTACAGGAGTCCCATGTTTTGAATGTCGCTGATGTAGTGCTCCATGGCGATCACGTCTGCAAGGAAAGAAAGGAAAGGGAGCGCTCGGAAACGCGAAGTGCTAAGAAAAAAAGAGAGGAAGGGAGCGATCAAGCTCAAAGGTTAACCCGAGGTTAGCTGTAGTTCGGTTCCAAGGTGTATATGGGCTTCTGGACCTCGTCAAGCTACAAAAGGTGGCTTTTAGTCCAGACACGTCCCTCTCAAAGGAAAATAAAGTTTATTGTATTGAATTCAAAATTATATTACCAACAAAAGAGATGAAACATGGTAAGTGATTTAAAAAAAAACTCGTCATCCTAAAAAAAGAAATAAAAAACATGCTGAGCGCATGAAGTCTGCAGTGCAAATATCGCTTGAGCTCAAGAACCTAGAACTGACAGTGGGTAGTTAAAAAGACTTACCAGTCTTTGGCACTTGATAGGGCGCCGCGAAGTATTCTTCGTAAAACTTCAGAATCTGCGGACCCATCGTAAGTAGGAAATCGACGTCTTTTGCTGCACCAGGCCGTGCCCAAAGCTTCATCTGAGGAACAACAATATTGCAATAAAAGAGTTCATTGACTTTGGACCGGTAGCGTTTAGCACAGAAATTGTTAAGTGGTTGCTAACACTAGTAAATGGCGAGGGTGAGTCAGTTCTCTCTGAGGATGCCGTTAACCATAAACTATTTCAAGCATGAAGGCGAACCACCCCCGGCGTTGCAGGGTGGTCTTACACCCGGATACTGCGTACACTAAGCTATTTATGAGAACTGGCGTCTCCGGTGTGAATAGACCTCGAGGAATATAGAAAAATATGCTATGGGATCTTAGTTCACTGTGCGCAGCCTCTGATGCTTTTCGACAACATCCACTGAAGCTTAAAAGAAGTCACAGAAAGGCATTTCAAGTGCATTTTCTGCCTCTTCCTCCACTGAAGCTTCAACTTTCAGGCGTCAATATGCTCGCATGTTATGACAAAGCCTACTTCGAGAAAGTCAGTCTTGCGGCCCGCTTTTTGCAGGGAGGACACCCTGCGGCCGTTCAACTCGCCGTGTGCGTTATGTGCGCGCCTGTCATTCCGGGCGCCCGATATGCCCGATCTAACCGAGATACTCTTATGACTCGGCCCACTCAATTAAAGCAGTAACTAACGGTCACACGAGTCTTTTCAAAAATATCCAGGACACTACAACGTGGACAGGGTACACCTGTCTGTGTTGACAAGCTCAACCCTATCTGGGGCTCAGTAGACCCCCAACGGCATGTATGCGAACAAGACCTCAACACAGAACACACACTCTAGCATTGAAGTCCATTCCCCCCCCCCCCCTTTCTTCCGCCACTCCTCCTCTCAAAAACCCAAATCTGCTTGACTCTCAGCGCTGGGTGACTGACTCAAGCCTCCAAGACACATGATCAACGATTCCTTGATGCGTTTATCGAATTGACACTGGCGAACGTAGTAAGCGAGTCCCTGGAATGAGGGTCTCTGGAAATCTCACAGAATTGCAATAAAGCTTTTTTTATCTTTCTGTCTCTTTGAACTTCACGCTTGGTATTGGTGAAACGCTGATGATGTTTTAGCCTTCACTATAGAGTAACCAGTATACGGTACTGTGCAGAAAGAGCGGACACAAGAACATGCTCAGCTTGAGTTGCACTTAGGTGAAGGATACGACAATAAACTCTGGGTTTCCTCTTTTCCTTCCGTCCTGATAATATTAGAGACAGAAGAAAATGGGTACATGGCAACAATAGTCGAAGTGCAGCAGGAACGGAATGTGAGTATTTTTTTTCTAGGCATGGCATGTTTTCGCTCTGTTTCTTCTGAAGGACAATGGTACTTAAGGACCACAAAAGTGCGGTTAATATTCACACAGTGGCATTCGCAGACTGTGATTATTTATCTGCGCTTAAATAGTGTTTTTTTCCGCACTATATAACTGCGGAATTCCTCTTTTTGTAGATTGTTAACCACTGATGTTTATTGCATCTTGTTTCGTTTTCTTTTATTTTCCCCTTCTTTGCCATCTCTGTATTTTCTACTCCCCACTCCTGCGATAGATCTTCGAGGCTGCAGTATGTTGAAATAAATAAATAAATCTATATGCAAAAGCATTCGGCCCCCGTTCAGTCACATGCGCTTCATTGTCGGACAGTCATCCAGGACGCGCACATCTTGCCATTTTGATTTCAGTGAAGGCTATGACTTTCAGTAATCCGACTTGCCACACCTAAACAACAAGGAACTCTGAGATGGGGAGAAATGGCAGGCAAACAACAATTATTATCATAAAATACGTACCGAGCCGTTCCCGTAGGATACAAAGTCGGATATGAAGAATCCGGCAGAAAACGTCGACATGGGGAAAGTTGTGACGAACACATCTGCTTTTCGGTCCTCGCGCCTAAGGAATAAAAAAGGCGAGTCTAACTAATCTTGCGACTACGTAGCTCAAATTCATAGCAGTAACTCGTCGCGAAAATAACACTCATTCTGAAGCGGGCTGCTCGCATCATCCCGCTTGTAACGCTGCAGGCAGAGATAGAGAAAAAAAATGGAAATGATACGCTGATGTGGCGTTCTAGCGCCAGTGGAGCATAATTTTATCTACATTGGCGCATGTGTATACTGCATCAATCACTTATGTGGCGACCATATTTCTAATACTAATAGAGCTATAAGTTGTAAATGTCAGTGATGGCACAAGCACGAGCGTGCGTAATTACTGCCTAAAGACTATATATGAACAATACGCTCCCACACACCTCCTCATCTTGCCCCACACCACAATTTACGAGCAGGCAATGTGCAGTTAATCCTCCAGGAGCGAGGAGTTTTCGTTTCGTTGTTAACTTTCCGTTTTATTCCATATATTCGACGTGTATTAGCCCATACGTTCCACACATTTCACGTGCATAACGCGTGGTCCTATACGTGTATTCCACGTGCCCATACCTAGTTTTGACAATAAATATTCCGATTTTCTCGAAAACTTCATTGACCATTTTTGTGCAGTGGCTGCCGTGTAACGAGCCAGCAGTAAAATGTTGGCAACAAGTATTACTTAGATTACTCGCTTTCTCACGACTGCTCTTGTACAGTACAGCCGCATTCTTTGCCTAGATCTGTCCTCGATGAGCGGCGTCTTCTTAACTAATGGTCTCCTCCGAACTCGCTTAACTATGACCTAAGTTCACCTCATTTTCCTTAGGCCTTCAGTCGACAAGCGACTCGGGAAGAAAATGGCCGATTACGAAAACAAAGCACTCACTTATTATAAACTGCTGCCAGGGGCATGTTAGAGAGCGTGTGAAGGTTTTGGGGTCGAATGACCTCAATTACGAAGGGAGCCTTGATTCCTGGCTCGTCGAAACATGGGAAGGTACGCCTGGCTTCGGTGGGCAGGAAGTTGGCACCATAAACCCACCTGTCAGGGGAAAAAAAAGACATATGCGAAGTGTTTTAGGCTACACGCAAAAGCATCCAAACATTACATCACATTGTGAATGTGGAAGATGAAATTGTGCAGTACACGCGAGCGCTGACCGAAGTGCATGGTCGCGTTACGTGGGGGTACATATTGTTTTTATGTTCTGGCAGTGATTGTCACTGTTCTCCTGCGCCGCGACATTTGTCTTTGAACAGAGTCTAAGTTACTACTACTGCTGTCGGCGCGAAGTCATGGTGACTGCTATGGAAGTTGTGACTGAAGATAACACGCTGAGAATACGCGCATCTTCCGTGAGAAAATTAATTAGTCAAGCTTTTCCATGCGGAAGCATTCTACAGCATGGACATAGGGGCTCCGCGAAAGGGACATGACGAAAACTCCCACAAGTGATGTGTCCTGCGACCGCGACGTCCTTCTCTTTTCCGTTCCTCTTAATTACCGCCCTTCCCCAAGGCGTTGAGCCTCTTCCTGGTGGTCAGAGCGGTAGTCGTGATGCTGCTAATGACGGTTTTAACCTGGTCGGCAGTTTCATGCCTCTTCCTCCCCACAATCACTCTCTCTCAACCGACGCGCACTGATTCCCGTCGGATTTGCTGCGTGTTACGACGTCGGGTCCTCAAGCCTTGAGCCTGGCATCCAACATTACGACGCGGTAGGTTACCGAGGAAGACGGGCCATGAGCGTCGGGAGACCCGGAGGCCGGGCAGGATTGAGGCGCAGTTTTCCAAAAACTTAGCAATTTTATTTATATGATGATAGTCAGAACGACAAACGGAGAGAGAGAGAGAGGCGGAGAACGGCAGGGTCGCTTATTATACGCCCTTCGAGGCTCCGAAATGTCTCTAATTCCCTATACGGGGAACTCATATTATTCTTGTGGATGTAGGCGGGGCCATACATTCCTTTAGTGGTCTAAGGGGTAATTACTAACTCATTAGTGACGGCCTAAGAGGTCATTAATGTTATGGTAGAGACCGTAGGGTTCAATAACTTTCCGGGGGGAGAATGGATCCTTCCCTTGTAGTGGCCGAAAGTCCATTCTGCCAGGCGACCGGAAACCCTCAGAAGTCCTCACAAATGTGCAACAATCGTTGTTGGCAGCTTGGCACGCATCCCATCCCACCAAGACGCATGCAACGCACCCCAAACTTTGCCGACGAGGGAGCGATTCGTAACATGGCGGTGGGAGTGGCGTGATCGCGAGCGCTCGTGGTATGCGTTTTACGTTTCTAGTGTCCTCGTCTTCCCTGCGCTGCTGTCTTATCAACTCGTGCAGGGTCGGTGTGATCGCCTCTCCCCGCTTCGACAGAGTTCGACTTGCGCCGGGCTTCAATTGCCTGCACTGCGTTTAGGGTGGAAGATACGTACTGTTGCCCACGCAATGTAAAAATGAAAAGGCTGATATCAGAATGGTGCCGTTCTGAGAAGGGCGCAACAGACGCGGAGGTCACCGAACGGCGCCGCTGTGGGGCCGATGCGACGAAAGCGTCATGCGGCCGAGACTCCCGAGCTGCGGGCGACACGTTTGGCTGTACGGTTCGCGAGCAAGGAGAAGCAGAAACTCTCGTCACTCGTGTCTTTTCATTTCATTTAATAAATGTTTTATCCTGCTCCTCCTCGCGAGCGGTTTGCGCTGCTATACCGTACTGTCAAAATATCTTACACCGTGCTGTACGCTGAACTCAATAGATGTCATCGTATACTGAGGATGCACGAAGACGTGGCGCTGCCGAAACGCCTCAGAGGCGCTCTGCGCGTTCTGAGGCGTTCAGAGTGGTCTAACGTGTAAGCACGCAAAAAACGAGATGGCCGAAGAATGCGCGCCGTTTTAGTGGGTAAACAGCAGGCTAAACTTTGTGGAAGAGGTTGGCCTGCGGAGTTAATATTAGTATTGATGTACCCTTCCTTTCCTTCGCCCTACTAGAGCCACTGGCCATCCTCTGCGATTAAAGATGTATTCATCCATAAAGTAAACGAAACATTGCGTATACATCCCAACATATATATGCGTGTACCGAGTAAGCTGGTGGAATGCGTTACAATCGGTGGTCACTCGACATGGTGCTTAGGAAGGAACCATAATGATTGAACACAGACAATGAATGTCCAACAAATACATACTTCGAGTTTTAATTGACTGTGTATCAAGTTCATTTACTAAAGTTAGGAAAGCGTCAATTAACTCACGCTCCATACGAGCTTAACTAAAGTTAAGACAGCACCAATTGAACCACACACGAGAGACATTTAATTTACCAGTTATTGAACACTCTCAAAATGTGAAAAATCAAAGGGTATTTGATTCACTTGTCGCTAATCAAAAGAGATTCATTATAATGAGATGTTATATTAACACGATTGTGTGCTGCTGAGTTGCCTATTAGATTGCTCTAAACATAAACGCATGCTGGAAAAATTTATTGTTGAACTGCGTAGAACAGAAATCCCCCACCGGCACTTCTATGTAGGTCGAAACACTATGGCTATATAAATCAGCTGAAAGGTGTTAGGTGTAGGTAGTCCGAGCAGTGTTTTAGGCCGTCTTTCAACGGACTTTAAAAAAGGGCTTGCCTTTAGATGGCCATGGCATTAGATTTCTCCCAGTTGGAAATAAGGAGGGGGTAACCGTTGTGCTACCAGGCCTGCAGAGTAGGTAGGCTGACTAGAATGGCGGTGCGGAACGCTGATATTGATGCACGCCCGGTTCGAGAGTAACGTTTTTTAATCGGTGTGCTCATTTGTACGAACACAAAGGATTCAACAAAATTCCCCTGAATGCACCGACTCCAACGAGTCGAAAGCCTTCTGCAGATGAAGCAATATTATAAAAGCTGTAAGAGCTCACAGCTCAGATAAAGTTTGCGTTTTAGGGGCGAAGCACCTTAGGGCCGAGCCTTGTCCCTCCCTCGTCGCCCGTCGTCCGTAGCTCTGGTTTGCATGGAGACCGCTAGGGGCGCTGCGGTGCACAAGGGCTTCGTTCCCGACGCGCGCTCTCTTTCTCTCTCGTCCGTAGCTCTGGTTTAGCATGGAGTCCGCTAGGGGCTCTGCGGTGCACAAGGGCGTTCGTTCCCGACGCGCGCTCTCTTTCGCTCTTTCGCTCTTCAGCCATGGATGATAACGGTCGCTTCTGATAACGGCGCGCCCGCTATGGATGAAAAGGCGAGTGGCGGCTCAACTGCAAGCGGTGTCGAAGGGCTCGCAAAGCTGCTGCAGCACGGCGACGCAGACAACAAGCGGACCCGGAGTATAGAGCACGGGAAGCTGCAGCAAACGGCAACGCCGGCAAGCGGACCCGGAGCTGAGGGCTCGCGAAGCTCGTGCTTGAACCGAGCATCGGCGCCACCAACCTCAGGTAGAGAACGCTTCCGGCGTTTTGCCGCCGCTTCCCGCGCTCTCGCCGCCTCTGGGTCCGCTTGCCGGCATCGGGGGATTCACGGTTAGCCGAATGATCCCCGGTGCTTCGCCCACTCATCATCATTCACTTCGTGGATATGCGGTGATTTTTTTCCCTATACGTATGTCTGTGTTACTGTAAAAATGTGTTTACATAGGCAATACAGAAAAAGAAAGCAGTGTTCCTATGCGAATGACCCGCCATGGTTGGTCAGTGGTTATGGTGTTGGGCTGCTGAGCACGAGGTCCCGCGATCGAATCCCGGCCACGGCGGCCGCATTTCGATGGGGGCGAAATGCCGAAAACATCCGTGTACTTAGATTTAGGTGCACGTTAAAGAACCCCAGGTGGTCGAAATTAATCCGGAGTCCCCCACTACGGTGTGTCTCATAATCAGATGGTGGTTTTAAATGAATGAATGAATGAATGATGTTTATTTTTGCCACAAAACATGTACAATACAGTGTTGTGGTGGGAAAAAAGCTGCTCATGGCAGCTTGACTGGTCCCAAGAAACATCCGAGCAGCATGCAGGGTGGAGCAACATATTTCGTAATAATTATATAAAAAACACACATAAAACCCCATAATTTAATTTAATTATTTCTTCGTAGTGCGAATGTGTCGTGCGTATCCGTTATGTGGAGTTCCTCTGTTGGTTATGTAAAATGTGTTTGTATGTAAAAGTGATATTGTAAGCCGGGTCTACAATCATGACCCGTAACCGGCTCATAATGTGGATCCACAAAAAAAGATGACGCCGAGATTTTTTTTCTCCTCGGGTTTTAGCGACAACATACGGGACATATATATCGCCGTTTCCCCCTAAATAGACCAAGTGTCACTTTTTTTTTTCTTTAGGCTAGCTTACAAACTTCTTTCGACTGAACAGGCGCTCGATTGACATACAAAAAGAGAGTGAAAACATGGCGGCCAATCCGTTTTTGAAACTCGGCAAGAAAATTTCATTAAAGCTTAACTTACACACGATAGTCTGGATAAAAATCAATGTAGTTGAATTAAAACTCATTAGAATTTTTGTGAGAGAGCTAGAACAAACAATAAAGTAAAAACAAACAAGTCACATATAAAGATATGAAGAGGGCCAGCACATATTCTTTCGCATATATCTCACTAAAGTGCAGCATAAGAAGCTCAGCAATTTTTTTTCCACTGCGCACACTTTTGATAGCCTTGCCGCAATTTTGAAAACTCTGCTAAAGAGATATACTACGACTTCCATGGCAGGTGTCAGCCATCATGCCAGCCGCAGGCAAGGTACCTTATGCCACGTTCAAAGACATCATTCCTGGCGCAAAATTAAGAATAGCAGACAAGCACTGCCTGCAAACAAGTCAGGACCTGTATGTGCTCTTGGTCCGGCATTACGATGCGGTAGCAGCTTGAATGTATACTATAGCAAATGATGTCAAGTTTTCACTGTTCGAGGTATCGTATTATTCACGCAAGCAGTCATTAATGCGTAATCATTCTCGAGCTACTTAACTCGGAAATCTGTCCATCCGTCTGTTTGTAACGCGTGACACGCTCCGCTCCATAGGTATATATGGGGTCCTATTGGGGGATATATATATGAGAATGCCTTATGACTACGTATGAACAACTGGAAAGAATGACCATGCACGTTCTGAAAACCGACTGACAATTCCCTATGGCACTATTTTATAGCGCTATCTGCATTTTGCCCGTATACACCTATTACATAAATACTCCTCTAAAGTTTAGGATGATGCCGCTTACAAAAAGCAGTGTTAAGGCTTTTCGCTCACTAAATATGCCTTCTAAACTAGTATTTAAATAACCAGCCTTATGGTATTAGGAGGAAGGAAATTACTAGTCACATCATTATTAGTGAATACGTATGCGCACGCCGACGGCACAATGCTTTTGAAACGTCAAGCACAAGTATCGACTTGTCCCGCCACACCACTCGGCGACTAACCTGAAATTAAAGACGTAATGACACAGTCACACCAGAATTCGCGATTTGGAGCACAGCCATAAACATGCGTTCTAAATTTCGCCGCTTTACGAGATAACTGTGTGGTGCAAGAGAATGGATACCGAGAACAGAGAAACGCGGAATTAGATAAATGATGAGAACATTTTCAGGTTCGGTTGCTTCCAGGTAGGAATGACGAAGGCCTCTGTGAGAAGTCTGTTCTGTAGCGTAACTATATAGCAAAGGATGTGTAAGACTTTTCAGGCTTCTTGATCTAGACTTCCTCAAATAGTTCAAATACCACCCCTGATTGGCTGCTATTTGTCGCTATTGACCCATTAGGGCCCAGTGTACTCTTAAAGTACAACACAATTTTCATTTGTAAATAATTAAAGAAGAAATATACTGTGTTCCTTAGTACACCAAAAAAAAGTGAGTAGGTGTACTTTGTAAAGTATACTGGGCCTATGTGTATGCTAGAGGGGTGTGCTTGTTCTCGAAGCACACACGATGATTGGCGCTGCCAATGGCGCGCGCGCTTGGGGGCGACGCATAGAGAACGACGTAACTGACAGCGCAGCCAATGGATACGTTTATCGAAACATGAGACGAACGGTTTTTCGTTTCGCCTAGCCATATACAGCTTTCGCTGTAAAACTTCCGATACAGCTTTCTGTTGCTGAATACGTGCTACATAAAATGTTTTTCCGAGCGTGGAAGAAGCCTGCGAATACACGCAAAGTGCCTCGAGCGGCCAGTCGCGCGGCAGTTTTTCGTGTATCTCCAAGTGACGGCAAACAACATTAACTTGATTTTGTCCAGCTACGAGGCATTTGCACATTTTTAATGTTTGGCTAAAGTTGCATGGTACACCCTGTATAAACGGCTTGTGCGATTCGGGGCAGAGTCTGATTGGCTACAAATGACCTGATATGACGGCCAGCTGTTATGTTTGTGAGCGAAGGCGTCACGCTCACTATTTGTTTAGTTATGCAAGTTCTAATAAATATTTATTTATTATTCGTGCAACTTTGATTTCCGTCCAACGTGGTTGGGAGGGCGGACAGCAGCAAGGCCGAATTCGTAATAGGCCGAATTCGCAAACTGAGAACGTATTCGCGAAGCCGCGACAAAGAAGGATCATTATCACTCTCGTTCAACATTTCCAACGATCTTCCGAGGTCACATGGCAAGAGAAACGTGAATGTGCTATGGCTAGATGGTTAGTTCAAGAGACACAAAGTGAATCTGCGGCGACACTTGGCATGGAGTTCTGTAACTGCCTGCATCCAAGCATTTTCTGGTACACTTGCACTGGTCACGCTGCGGCTTAGTAGTAGTTCAGTAATTTGTTGCATCGCTTCATCTGCTCTCGCCGTTAAGTAAATTGGTCTGCACGTTATGTAACAGACACCTTTAAATCTGACTTCTCCACAACAATGAATTGAATGGGGGGAAGCCCGCTTCCGCGACTCTGTTTTACCGGCGATAGCCCGTATGGAAGTCGTTACCATGACAACACTAAGTGTCATTGCAAATAAACGAATACATTTTGCAGAAACCATCGAGGAGGATGGTCAAAGTAAGCCAATAGCTTCTAGTAATGGCAGGAATCAAATCGACACATTAGAAACACTTCCGTCGATAAACGGTGTCTGACGATGGTCGCACACATTATCGTCGACATGTTTTGGTAGACGGCGTGAAAGCGTGACGATGACTGAGATGATGACGGCATGGTGAAAGCGATAGCATGACGAATACGGTATAACGATAACGGAATCACGACATTGTGACGACGATGACATGGCAACGGCTGTGCCCCTGCGCTTCCTTGTGCGTTCGGTTACTCCACGGAGGTCAGATCCTCATCCGACCATTCGCTTTAAAACTAAGCAGATGCCGTGCACTGTGGAAGTAGGTCTAAGCGAAGATTTTGTTAGCCGGAAAGCTGAAACGGCGCATCTCGACAAAAGGCACGTAACGGAACTTGGCAACAAGTGCGCTCCGAAACCGTCAGCCAACGCGGCGAAGTTAGCGCGCCGTCATGCGCGCGTCTATCAACAGCGCTTGAGCGTATGTGCGTATGGAATGCTCCATACGATGGATAGATGGATGGATAGATAAGGCTGAAATCGGGTGGCGGCTCACGCCACCTAGCCGTGACTAGTAATATATTTTGTACGTCTTGGAGGGTGAAACTTCACTCTTGCCTTCATTTTAGCCACCAATCAGATAACGTCCGTTTGGTTATTTCTACTCGCTTAAAGTCTAGTTTGCCTCCACTGTCCCTAAATCCAAATGCTTTGAAGAAAGACGCGACACAGCGAAGAGACGCGACACAGCGTCACCATCGACCACAGCAGATCAAAACCTTCAGACGCCACAAAGCTCTCGCGCGAGAGCCCGTGCTGTCAAAGAGCTAGTGGGCGTTGGCGCGAGAGAAGTATGCGAGCTATTGAAGCCCATTAAAGAAGACAGTTGGGCTAGTCGGTGCTTATGACAGACTTGCGTTCTGTCGTGTGCGCTTCTCACTGTCATCCCATGTTTTTTTTTTTTTTTTTTTTTTTTTTTTCGTGCTAGTTAATGATGTCTACAGCCTGTGATTGAAGCCAGGTACTCCTTCGACCACAAAAACGGGAGAACGAGTCAAGGAAACCTATTCAATTTAATGAATAAGTTAATTAATTATTAAATAAATAAATAAATTAGTAAATAAATAAATAAATAAATTTAATTAAACGAATAAGTAAATAGTAAGCAGGGGCATGGTAGCTGGGATCGAAACCAGCTCCTCTTGATTCTGCGATAGGCATTACACCATGCGCTGAAAGCACACAACTCCCCGATACAGCGTGTGGTGCACGCGCCGCATGTTGAAAGCTAGTGATTATAGCGGCGACAACTGTATCGATATGTGGCGTGCTACGCGGTGTGGTCTGGTCCCGCTGGTCACACCGGCGCGGTATAAAATAGCGTGCAACGCAATAAAGAGCTCTTCCCGTGCCAGTCGCAGTGTCAGCGTCATGTAAATCGAAACGACAACCAGCACCGCAATCGTGTCGAAGACCCGGCAGGCGGAGTAACCATTAAGTCCGAGTGAAATATGAATCTAAGTCTCAGGCATGTTGAAAGCAATTCGATGGTTGCCCCAAGATGAGACAGACGCAGACGGAAACAAGCAGGAACGTATCGACTTTATACCAAATTAGTTGAGCGGTAATCCTCAAGCTCAAGGAAACTTCATGAAGGGGAGAAATTGTCATCCCCGCAAGAGTACCTAAAAGTTGTTCCTTTTCGTGGACCTTTGTCCTTGTAGATTTCCGGAGACCTGATTTGCAGAGGCCTATGTTCAGTGTTTCTGCACTCCGGGTTGGCGTTCATGCTACCACTTGCTGGTCACCTGGTCAGCTCAAAAGCAGAGCGACTACTCCAGAAAGACGTTGGTTCCGGCTTCGGCCCTCGGACCAAGACGATTCTTTTGAACTGGGAGGCTTTCCTTGCGAGAAACCTGCACGGGCTTTCTTTGTAGACGCTGTCGTGCGCCCAGTTCGGTCGCGCTTGCGTGCATGCTTCGAAACTTCGCGTGCGCCCTCCTTTTACCGCGACCGGGTTTGAAGTGTTCGTTGTAACAGTACGGCGCTTTTGTCTGGACGCAGTTTCAGTAGGCAAGCTCGGAAAATCGTTCATGCAGCGAAATGTGGTTGTTATAACCAATAAATCGTTTCATCTAGCTTGGATCGTTATAAGTGGGTGTAAGATAGTTTTTGCCTTTTACCAAACATATCGAAGTCGTAGAAACGGTGCATCACCATAGAAGGCGCTAGAAATGGTTACGATAGTGCGGAGAAGCTGCAGCTTTTAGAGGCATTAAATTTGCCCCCCCCCCCCCCCCCTTCGTGTGAGTACACTAAAACCTAAGTTGCAAGCCTGACGTGCTGCCCATAATCATCCTCTTTTCAGTATAATGCACTTTCTAGCAGCTTCATCACATCGAATGTCATAACAGGACGCTGCGAAAGAACGGCTGCGACAACGCAAGTGAATTGAGCAGCAACAGGCAGCTGTGCGAGACTATAGTATTAATAACGCAGCAGATTTCTTGAACAGCGCGACACAGGACGAAGAGGCACTGGATAGAGCGGTGTGTCCTGTGCAGCAATCTGTCTTGTTGCAACGGCAGCGCTCTGTCCTGTGCCTCTTTCCTCCAACCTGTGTCGCACCGTTCAAGAAATCTGCTGTGTGACAAGACGTGCCAATTAACTAGCCCAAATGAACAAGCTGCGAGTATTTATAAATTACTCTTCTGCAATAGCAAAAACGGCTGTCATTACCACAAGAAAATGCCCTTAGTAAACTAGAATAAACCCAAATACGAAAAACACGTGGCGACACCGCACCGAAATTTCCGCACCTGCAAGCCGTGACGTCATGGATTTCGACAGATTTTACTTTAGTCTAAGTTATTGTAGATAAAGGACTGCATGTACCTCTAAAGCAATCAAAGACTGCGGTGTCGTGAAGCTTTCCTGTACCTCAACAACCCAAATACGAGAAAAATAACTTGAATCCCAGTGACGTCATAGGGCCCAAGATTCTTTTCAATAATAATCGACCTCCTCCCACCAAATGAATGGAAACGGTATTCCGAAAGAGTACTTCGCAGGTCTAAAATAATTTCGTGTTGCTTTTTCCTCGCGTTTCTCCAACTCGGAAAGTGTCACCAAACCCTACAGCCCGTTTATCTCAGCCATACCCCCTTCTGAGATACGGCAAAATACTAGCAGTGCAGGCGCGAGTGACGAAAATTGTCTTACACGGGCGGGCCTTCTTCCCTCTGGTAGCGCCGGACGTTGAAGCCGTTGTCGTACATAGCCACCGTGCTAAACGGAATGTTTAGCTCGTACTTGTCCCCCGCGAGAAGGTCCTCGGCGAGGTTGATGTACAGGAACTGAGAAAAGTCGTTGGTACGGATGCTAAGGATGTCGGGACCGGGTGAGCCCGAGGAGAAGCGCAGGGAGAGGTTGCCGCGGTTGATGACCAAATTGGCCGCGTGCAGCTGGATTAGCTTGGTGGGCGCCAGGGCCTCGAGGGTGATGCGCACGCTGCCCTTGAACGACATGCTTTGGTCCTGGTATTCTGGCGCCAGAACGAGCTTGTACGTGATCGGCTTGACCGTTCTCGGCAGGCGAATGTCCTCGACATTGTGGTCGCCAGCATCGTTGGGGAATGACGGCGTGGCGAAACGGAAGATGGACTCGTTGCTCGGGGGCGGCGCGCTTTCCCTGTGGGCAGCCACGTTCTTATTGTCCACTACAGCCTGGCTGGCCTTTGTCGTGCGGCTTTTCGGCGGTTTTTCCTTCTTGTCATTGGCCGCCGCCGCGGGTGCTGCTACTGCCGGTGCGTCCTGGACTGCTGGTGCTTCCGGTTCATCGGCCGCTGCCTCTTTCGTGGCGGCGCCCTTCTCCACTTCCTCTTCGCGTTCCTTTTCCTCGGCGATGTTCGGTGGCTTTCGGGTAGGCGAAGCCGTCCGCCTGCGTTTCTTGGGGGTGGCGACGGGTGCCGCCTTGCGCGCCTTGGCCACGTGGTGCTCCGAGGGCTTGCGCGCCAGTGCCTTCTTGTTGACCGCGGGAGCGTTGAGGACAGCGCGTGGTTCATCGGCCGCTTCGTTCTGCGCGACGGTGTTGTGTACGGGCGCGGCGGCAGGACGGCGAGACGATGCCCGCTTTGCAGAACGCGCTGCACTGGCAGGCAACGCCACAGCGGCGACGCTCAGCACGAAGCACAGACCAATCACGAATTGCCATTTTCGCTGGCTAAGGAGACTCCTAAGGTTGTGCAAGGCGCTCGTAGCGGTACCACCTGGTCTTCTGGCCTTGGGCCGGCTACCCACGACGTACTGGGCACTCGACTCGTACATGGTATTCGTAGTCGGCACGTGCCCTACAAAGGTTCGGCTGCAACGTCGATCAGCGAAGAAGCTACGCGATCCCTCGAGGCGTGCTCACCGATCGTTTGTGGGGTAGGGCCCGGCACTCGGCGCCGGGGCGTTCAATCTAGCTGCCTTCTAGTGCGGTCCTTCGTGGAAGCCATTTGCCAGCACAAGCGGCCCACGATGGCAACCGAGCGCGCGGCGATCTTCACTTCTTTCAATTTGTACCACACGAGAAACCGAATGCTGCGAGCCAACAGAGTAGCCAAAATCACCCCAATTGATTTGGGAAGGGAAGGTGTCGTGATAAGGCGCCCCGTTTGGTCGAGTACAACATTTTCGTTAGGACTAGGAAACTTTGGGCTACTGAAGTCCGAGTCATGCTGTTCGTTTTCTGGTGGGGCTGTGGCGTCGATGTATCTGTAGGTGCGGGATAGGTTTACGTCTGCGCTCTTATGCCTCTTCTCATACTCCTTCCCACTTTCCCGCACCCCAGCATATATATAGACCACGAAGCCGTTCCTTAAAAAAATTTACTAATTCATTCATGTTTGCACGGGTAACGTTAGGCACTTTAAATAATCGCTAATAACTTGGAGGACGAAGACTAGGAAATCTTGTGAAGTCATGCAGTAGCGCACCCAGGATCTCTGCCAGGGAGGGGGGGTTGACAGTTTGCCAACACCATCTAAACAGCACTAATTTCAATTTCGTCCCGGGAAATTGTAAAAAAAAAATGCGCTTTTTGCGAGTGTGCAGGCGATTGCCCGTCTTACATCTTAGTTGCAGTTCTCAGAGGCGCAAGGAAAGAAAAGGGGTTAAAGAAAAGGGGGGGGGGGGGGCAAACTCGGCCTCAGTGGGGGGGGGGGGGGGGAGTACAACCCCCGAAACACCATACCCCCCCTCCCTCCCGTCGGTGCGCCACTGAAGTCATGTCAGAACACGCTAGCACTCCCGTTATACCTACCCTAACATATGGCATACCATCACGTCGCCCACACATACATATATGGCATAAAAAAGTTTCGAGACTGGCTGTTTTCAATAAAATAAATAAATTATTTGCATTCAAACACTGACCCCTTTGGAATAGTTCCCTTGCGCAGCAATACAGCACTTCCAGCGTTGCAGCCACTTTGCGAATAAGTCCTATAAGTATCTTTTCTGTGACGAGTCAAGCACCCTTCTGCGATTCGAGCTTGTGCAAGAAATAGTGTCAAAATGTTGACTTCTTAATTCAGGGAAGAAAATGAAGTAAACAGTAGCGAAGCCTGACGAGTAGGGTAGAAACCATGTTGTTTCCGGCGAGGAACTCACGAGTGCATTGTCGTTGTGCAGCATCCAGCTCCTAGCGTGCCCCAGATCAGGCTATTTTCCCTAAACGGCCTCCCTCAGATTCCCTCAAAATAACAGTAAAACTCGTTGATAGTCAGGCCATTGGGGATGAATTTCTGAGGCACAATACTGCGAATACCAAAAAAGACAACAGGCATGCACTTTGTCGAGTTGCAGACACGCTTAACCTTTTTTTCGGTCGTAGAAACATGCTTTTCTACCGTGACGACTGTTGCTTTGTCCCAGCATCGTACCGATACACCCGAGCTTCGTGCTTACTGGTGATCCTCCATGTGAATGAGGGGTCATTCGTCAAGTTCCGCCCGACTTACCTTGCTTTCTTCTAAAAATTAAAAACGAAGCTCAAAGGTCGTCATTTTGACACAACTGCTTAAGTTAAGGTCTAACCCCACAAGGGTGCTCAATTGATTCCGGAGAAAGACCCCCGGGACATATTCGCAAAGTGGCAGAAACGCTCAAAACATTGTATTGCTGTGCAAGGAGATTATATTGAACTCGTACATGGCAGTAACTTTTCGCTTCTCAATTACCAAAGGGCTTCGCCGGTGCCTTTTTGTTGCGACCTTGCGACGTACGCCCCAGCACCCACCTCCCAACAAGCTGTGCCGAGTTCTTTATATTGTATTAGGTTTTTGCAGCGCAGCTACTACTCATTCACTCCCCTGTACTGTCACTCCCATTCGCAATTTTTCACAAGTATATTGTCCCCTACTCTCTCGACTCACTCTTTCTTCATGCGAGGTGCACAGACCTGTAAAACATGTCCTTAGCATAGTGCTCAGCTGAAAGCTAGTGCCCCTACTCAGCTCTGCCAGGAATGCACACCAATAGCAAATGGAACACTTGATGTTTGTTCAAATTACACCTGCAGACATGCAAGTTTCTACCTCACTTTCTACTACTAGAAACAGTTCTCGTGGTGAATGGTCTCGTAACACTTTTCCAGTTTCAGCGCAATACAAGGAATATTACAGGCCATTAAAAGCAAATCTGGTGTTCCCATTAGCACACTGTGTAGATTAGGAACAGCAATTTAGCGAACTCCAGTAACATTTCTGATGTCACTTCTAATGGGTCACACTGTCAAAACAGTTTTTCTGCTCTGTATTTACTTGGTTGGTTAATTCATATGGTATGCAGGAATATGCACACATGGCTCTGGTTTCTTATAACACATGTTGTTGGTCTAGCTGGAGTGCAATGTTTATCTAAATTTTTGTGTACAACACAGACAATAGAAACTTAAACATCAAACCTAGCAAATCTAGCATTCATTATAGAACTCAAATAGCTTACTCTCGATGCAAGATAATATTGCTTCTGTTGTACCTTTCACTATGTTGGATGATGCTTGTGAGTGCTGGTAATACTATATACAGATGAAATAAAAGCAACCAAAGTGTTTTCTAAAATAAAGTTGCATACTGCAATTTATTTGAGAGGATAAAAACACTAAGAGGTTTTCCGTGTCAGTTCCTTTAAAGCATGCTCCAATGTTTCCAATGCAGAAGACCGGTGTGTCTTCGGCACCTTTTCATCGAGGATAACTTCTCGTAGTTTTGTCAGGAAGTTACCCTCAAGCTCAGGCTGATTGTGCTGCACAAAGAAACCAATCTTGCTCTGTACCTGCACAAAAGAAAGAGAGAGAGCATGCAAATTGCATTTTCAATATAAAATATGGAGAGTCAATGTTATTTTTGAAAAGCCATTTAAAACAAACTCCTATAACTTTTAAATCAGGATACTGTGATCAAAAACGCACAGAACTAGGATTTGCTTTATTACTATGAAGTCATTGCAATCGCCTGTGGATGCAGAATCGGCTGCCCAATAAGCAAAAAAATGCTCACACAGCTTTTTCTTGCTGTCAATGTCACTATTATTTTTGTTTGTTTATGGGTCGTTTCATGCCGAATGCACCAAGCCAAAATGTTGATCTTCTCCAATTTCTTTTTAAGTTTTACTGAAAAAAGTGACACTAATTAGCTTTAAGAAATGCATTCCCAAAATATTTTGTGGTAAAATTTTTTTTTACCACAAAATACCACACTCTCGTCTGGTTCCCAGCGCACGCTGGCGAGGTACATCCGCACCTCACCAACCTGAACGAGGTCGCTCACTCCGTAGCACGAGGCCTTGTCAACCGTGCCGGAGACAGCGCAGGTGCACCCGCGGAACGCGATCGCCTCACCAGCTACAACGACCTCACGAAATCATTCTATCTCAACAGAAGAACTTTCCCCATCCCTTATCACAAGCTAAAAAGAGCACAGGCAACCACCCTTCGCCTGTTACAGACCAACACGTACCCCTCACTAACACGTTACCACATACCACAAGATCTAACCGGACACCTACCCTAGTAACATTTGCAAGATCTGCAAGACTGAGGCAGCATCGCTTCCCCACATGCTATGGCAATGTAAAAACCAATATCCGACAAATAATACCGTGACCCTCTCGTCGAGATGGCACGCCTCTCTGCGCAGCTCCCAACTCGACGACCAACTTTGGGCTACCCAGCAAGCCTGCGAGGCGGCGAAGAGGCAAGACCTCGATGTCCCCACGTGGGAGGCCTAGGCCCAGCCAACTAAACTGCTGGTTTAAATAAGTTTGTTCCTCCTCCTCCTCCACAAAATAGCAAATGCTTAGAATAGCAAACATAGGTGTTCAGCTACTACTACCTCTAACATTGTCATTTTTTATGCGAACTCAATGAAATTCTCCAGGTTGTTTGAAATTGGCATTAAATAAATGCGTTTTAAATTGGTTTAAATTTAAACAAATGGCTACTGTGAGGCTTATATATCTGTTAAAGCCAGTTCTGTGCTAAATGGACACAAGGAATGCCTAGTAAAATTTCTGATGCCATTTTGACAATTGTAGATGAGCCTCGAATATCAAATTCCGCATGTAAAAAACTGGCATGAAAAAAAAGAGAAAGCCTAAGAATTTTTACGTTTCCCAATGTAAATGTGTGTGCTAATAATATACTACATCTTGAAACTGCAACGCGCTATAAGATGAATAGCTATCAACTCGGCCAACTTTCAGTACTTTTACAATATACTACATGAAATGACCAGAAAAATTCTTGGCTTGCTGAACTGTCATGAAGGAGGGATTCGTCAAGTGCCCTTTCTGTGTGCAGCAATATGCTTGCGCTTTTCTTCAATTACGGATACCGACTAGTTGGCACTCTTCTTATATGACACTTTGTCCAGCAGAGAGCCTTGTCTTGCCTTCAGCAAAGCAAAGCATGCCACTTTCAACGTCACTGAAACTCTTGGTCTTTGCAACATGGTCCATGGTGAGCTCAGCTTTCAATATTTTCACAGTTTAAACAGTTGAACCCGCTTATAACAATACTCAAGTGCCACGAAAATTCCATTGTTATAACCGGGTTCCATGAAAAAAAAAAAAAAAATCAAAATAGGGGGATAGCAGAGCTGTTGTGAGAAAACTATAATGGCGGCGAGGCCAGTACCCCAACCCACCACGTTCCCCCATCCGGCTGCTGATTGTGTTGACTTCGTTTAACTGTCTGCTTTACTGTCTGCTTTCTGCGCATTCTGATCACATCTAACAAGCCACGGCATTCGGCGCTTAAGAATGGCACTGCTATAACAACTGCAAAGCAGGGTCACGGGCAGCAAGTGACATGCGAGCTCTGCCGAGGCATCGCTTTGGTGGCCTTAAAAGGGGCCTTATAAAAAAATGCAAGAAGGTTTCTGCAATAGCCTCTCAGCTTGGGAAATCCATAAGAAACGCTGGGGCGAGATCGCCACAAACATCTCGCCCCGTACTTCTCACTGGCTTGCACGAGAAAACCCCATTTCCATGAGCCTTGCTTGCCTTACGCGAAGCTTGCAGACATCCTTCTCTCGCGAAGGTCCCTCGCGAAACCGAAGCCCCGGAAGGACTGAATCATCTGCAGGGCCTCCTGCTAGGACAACGTTGAGGCAACGTGCCCGACCGCGTCATCGCTGCCGCCGCCTCATTGGTTAGAAGCACTCCGTTTCCAAATCTATAGCAGTGCGCTTTCATTTCACCGGCAACATTGTGCATTGCCGACTATCAACGGACGGATCAGATATCTTCTGTTTCGGTGGCGAGTCAAACGAGGCTGAGAAACCACGTGGCACAGAATGACTTCGACGCAACCAAAAAAGACGAGCACGATCGACTTAATCCGCCGGCAGAACTGTGCAGAATGAGGGGCCAGTCATGGCCAGTCATGTAAAGGCGACAGGAGAGAGGTGCACGACACTGGCGATGCGGAGAAGGCTGGGAAAACGGCGTGCGGTGGCATGCAGTGGCTCGAATTAAATTTTTTTTTCAAGGATATTGCATTCCATTCCTTCTTGGCATGGACACCCAGTAGCCAGACTTAATCGTTATACAGTGCAGTCCACTTATAACGATATAAAGAATAAAAAATCCGATCATAATAACCAATTATCACTATATCTGGACTGCCGTTTAAAAAAAAATGCCGAATATACCTTTACAGTCCTGAAACCAAATTTGCCACTTGCGATAAAAAAAGTGGCGATAAAAAATCGACTTTGCAGAAAGTCGGCAGTGAAATATAAAATGTTTATTTATACCTCTAAATAGCGTCTCAAATGATAGGCGTGCCGAAATATAAATCTGCCCTTGCTTTCGCGGAAGTTTTGGATTCACAACCGTCACGTGCATTGCGTCCAGCTGCTGCGCGAACGCTGGCAACTATATTTAGCATGCATGAAATCAATAAGCGACTCGATCAACGACATTGCACTTCGGCTGAACATAGGGGTCGGTGTCAAAGACAGGCCATTGTCAATCGCGTCGGAACTGCTGCTGCTGTCGTCGCCTCCGTCGCACAATGCCGCCGTCTGTCACAACAATGATCACCCAGTCGGCGATCTCTTCGCTGAACGAGGCAGCACTATCTGCAATTAGAAACTCCTCCATCAAAGCACCACCTATTTCATCGTCGTTAGCGATGTGCTCCCAGAGTTCGATAATGTCAGCGGCTTCCACTGTGTTAGTTTCACCATAGAGGTTTCGTCCTGGCGCACAAAGCCCACCTTTTCTGTTGATCGGCATGGCCACTGCTTCTAGCCTTCATGATCGTGGCACTCCCGGTTTTCACAATCGTCGATGCAAAATGAACTTATTTTTAGCACAAGAAATTCCTAATAGTGGAACCCCGTTCCTCACTGCTGCATTTTCCCGGCAGCTACGTCGCGTTTTGGCAGTCCCGACCAAAATCCCATTGACTTCCATGTATTAAGTTCCCCTTGATACGTCGCCAATCTGTAATGTTCCTGCATCTTACGTTGCATTTGAATGTGGCGGTCACGTAAATTTAGCAGTGCAGCCAGCTTGTACGTTGCAACAAGTGACTGGAACGTTGCAGATACCCGCCGTGTCTTGAAAGCGATTTGCGACGTGCACATTGTGCGCGCCCGCACGGGCTTCACAGTCCAAATGACCTGCGATGTGTACACAGTGCAACTAGTGCCGGTAGCTTCGTATGAGCTGTGCTTTCGATGTTTAGTTCGCGTTGAAGCGAGAGATGCCATGAAGGTCAATTAGCTCGCTGCTGCTGCCGCACCTCCGCACTTCAGCGTTTTGACAGCAAGTTTTCGTGGTCATCGAGCGAGATGTGTTCATGTTTACCTGTGCATGCGTTACACTGTGCTTGTTAATTTAGTTGGTAAGCGAATGTTTACTACAAGTTTATACGGCCGATAATACTGCTATCCTCACTTCACATAGTTGTCCACTAATTTGCTATCGCAATCGACAAAGGCCTCGAGGGCAAAGCTGTGACATTAAAAAATTTTTTTTTTTCGGTCAGCACTATCGTCATCACATAATGCGGGATCAGTTTTTTTTCCTTTTAAATAAAAAAGTTTTTGTTGCTGTTTTGCACATGGTATGTCCACAGAGCAGGTGTGCCTCGGAGACGTCGCACCTTTGTGTTTGTGCAACTTTGCATTTGTGTGATTGGCGACACTTGTGCCTTCGCGAGAGCCAAGTGGTGTGAAGTAACGGGGCTCGTTTCTTCATCTCCATGGAGAACTCCGCTAACAGAGATCGCCAATGTGGTGATGCTCTTGTCAACTGTATACGGAGACGCCAGTCTTGCGCAAATCCAAGCAAATCTGGTTGCCTCCAAGTGTAGTATGAGGCAGCGCATTATTAGAATGTTTAATGCCACTATAAGCCTAATAAATTTTATTTTTTGGGGCAAACGAGTTTTTCGGTCCTCGCGAGGTTTGGGAAATCGGTCGGCGATTGTATGCTGTTCACGATCGAGCGGCCAGAAAATGTATCCCTGCAGTTTGGCGATGTACTGAACGCTGGTACCGAAACATTGTGTTTTCCGGGAATGTACAAAGCCGTAAAAATAAGTAACTCTACTGGGTGACTTTTTTGTGTTCAATTGTGAACGTTGGCGCTGGGAAATCGTACATAACAGATCGTATTAACGAGCTTCTACTATGGTGAGGAGAAGAGCGTGAGCATAGCAAAGATGACCAGGAAATCGTGATGGCTGTGTAGTCATTCATAAAATGCCTGTAATATTGTTATTATGGCATTGTTTTGAAAAAAATCTTGTGGTTGTTCATCGCAGAACAGTACAGAGCTGCCACTCTATACCAAGTTTTCAAGCTCAGAGTGGGTTAGGGCCCTTTACAAGAGCACCTATCTTTTTGTCTTCTGCACATTATGACTAAACAAACGTATGTTCAAATGTTCTACACAAAGGTGTTTAGAAACCAGAAAGCTAGACAGACACATTAACATTCAACATTGGCAGGCTGGGCTGTCGTGTCATGGCATGTAGAGAAAGGGGGTGATCAGGGTTTGGGGGAATAAATGAAAAAACTTAAGCCAAGATCTCAAAGTGGCTCATGCTGTCTCCCGTAATTCACTTGCATGGTACTTGCGATAGCTCATGAGAACATGCACAAGAATAATTTCACATTAAACTGTCTCTTGCTGATGACGACTAGCTGGCTTGGGCTCACGCAATGGTGTTATGAATAGAAAATAAAAATTTTGCAGTTCTTGAGCATACCATAGAAATAAAAAAAAATGCTTACCAATCGAAAGCAATGGCTTAGGAGAAATGGCTTGCGGCTTTCCAACATGTGCTCAAGGCACTTCCATATAGGCACCTTGAGTCGATTCACAGGCTTTCCTAGCAAGAGGTAACGGGTGTAAAACTCGCAAAGAAATATGGTGTTACTTAGAAATGCCTGTGGTGATGAATCTGCTTTCTTTTCAAATCCTGCAAGGATAATAAAGCAAATAGTTAATTGCAAAAACTGTTTGCAGTTGAGTGCTACAAAGTCAAAATTAGTAGTTTCAAAACCATTTCTGAATCGAATTCACAAATGAAACGGGACACTAGTAAAGCTCGGGCAAGAACACGATGAGCCTTCATCAACAAGCAAGCAGTATGTGCATTGCACTAATACACACCTAATGGTTGTGAAATCAAATCATGAGGTTTAACATCCCAAAGTAGCACATTGGCTAATGTGCTATGAGAAAAGATGTGGCCAAGGACTCCTGATTAACTTCAGCTACCTGGAGCTCTTAATGTGCACCTGAATCTAAGTACACAATTGCTTTTGCATTCCTCTTCCATCAGAATGCAGCAGTTGGGCCAGCGATCAAACCTGCCCCCTCGTATTGGGCACCAGAACACCATAGCGACGGTGATGGATATTTAATGGTTGTAATGCACTAAGAGCGGCAATAAAAAATTCTAGTATAAGTGAGTTTCATTCAACTGAATCTTGCCACTTACCACAATACTGGGTTCTTTATGTTCAATAACTACAGCAGAAAAATTTAGCAAGAACTTGAGACAGCTAACTTACATGATGATTGTGACATCTCAACAGCGTGCATGACAGGCAACCATGCAATCTAATTTATCAAAGTAATCTTTCTATACCTCGTATCTTCTGAGGATCGTTCACATTAGGCAGACACGACACCGATGTCGGTCTGCCGACTGTTGGCGACAGCATTTTACTACCTTTAAACAGTTGGCCGCAGTGTTTTCTGTCCTGTAAACTGCTGTCGCCAACAATCGGCAGACCAAAATTGGTGTCGTGTCGGCCTAGTGTGAATGAGCCTTTACCAAACTTGTGATTTTGTGTGCACTGTGACTCGCTTGCTCAACACACCTTGAGTTCTTCATTAGATACTTCAAAAGTGGATGAAGTCCGCCAATACTGCTGCAAAGAAATGCGTGACTAATGATGGGTTAGAACCTTCCAGAACAGCTGTCAAATGCTCTAACCATTAGGCCATGATCGCATGCATGCTTCTCTCATACTAAAGTCACTCTTTGAAAAGTCTGGCGTGTGCATCCCATGTCAATTTCTTGCAATCTACCCTCATGACATCTAGTGCTTCAAGACGCTGTGTTCGATTATACAGCCTTCGAGACCAGTTCATATTTTATTGTGATAGCAATTATATGTACACTCCAAGCGCATTTCTGCCGTCCGCGTCACCATCAGGTTCCATATAAAGTCTAACCGCGATAAAATTGTCGCTGCGCGCTGTGGGCGCGAGTGAAAGCCGGCAATCGCGGCTCAATGTAATGCACGCGAGGGAGGAAGGCAGGCCGGAAGCGCTCGGTCTCTCGCGCGCGAGGCACGAGGCGAGGGGTGCGTTACGCTCTGTCGGCTGCTGCTCCACTCGGGCGCCGTATCATGATAGCGTTCCGCATGTGACGTGGGAGAAGTGTGCACCCGCAGGCTTCATCTTCAAAGCGACCTGCGACGGGGACAAAGTGCATGCGCCGAGCGCCGGTAGGTTCGTATGCGCTGTGCCTTCGACGTTTAGTTCACGTTGAAGCGAGACAAGAGACAGTGCGAAGGTCAATTTGCCTGCTGCTGCTGGTGCGCTTTCTCACTCCGGCGTTTTCACAGTGAGTTTCCGTTGTCATCGAGCGAGATGTGTTCATATTTAGCAGTGTGCGTGACATGTGCTTATCTATTTAGTTAGTGAGCGAATGTTTACAACTTTATATGGGCCCATTAAACTACTACCCTTGCTTCGTATAGCTCTCTACTAATTTGCTATCGCAATCGATGATTCGCCTTTCGGGCGAAACTTACAGCTGCAGTAACATGTGGATTGGATTACAGAATTTTTTTACAGCCAATGATGCTAGTTGGTTACAACTGTACATTTAGCTTCATACTCAAATTAACACACTTCAGTTTTAGAAAACGTTCCTCCCAAAAATTGTGTGCATTAGACCTAGAGTATACGGTAGTACAAGAGGGTTGCATTTCCAATGTTTACACTTTTGCTTACATAGTTACGAGTGGTGATGAACCACTTTACATTGGCTGCGGGAAGAGGAATGCTACCTTGACAGAAATGTAGCCACACATGCATGCACTTGACAGTTTGTTGTACACTTCACATACCTTATGTTTCTATAGGGTTCACATCCTTCATCAAAACTCCTGATGCTCTTACAGTGAGATTGACATCTTTTACCACATTGACTTCTGACAGAGCACAAAACTAGCATCTTGGCCAACTGCACACCTTCAAGATAAGCAATATCAATGATGTAGTTGAATAAAAACTTTGTTCTGGTTCGTTGGTTACCAAGTACTTGAATACTGCAAATTTGGCTTTAGGACACTCTGCCTGATCACGACATAGAAAATGAAATGACATCCCCCCCCTCCCCTCCCTCCCACACCAGACTATAGTGCGAGAGTTCCTGTTACCTTTAAGTAAAACATATAATTTGAATAATTTCCCTCAAGATGACTCACCTTCAAATTCTTGCTGCATCCTCATCAAAACTTTGGTTCTCAGCTTGCAACCATCAATCTCCACATCACAAAGCTGCGCAATGGCCTCGCATGTCACTTCGGCCTGATCTGGTCCAAGTAGGCAAAGTTCATACATTGCATTTACGACATCATCAATGTCGTGAGGGGTCTTCAGCTTCCCAGTGAGCACAGAAAGGTGTTTGGCAAAGGCTGCGTCTGAAGCTTGCAAGTACTTGAATTGTGTACAAAGTTTCTTGATCTCATCATTTTCTTGCTGAAAGAGAATGCATTAGTATCCTCATCAAAGAAGAAGGGGCTTAACATCTCAAAGCAAAAATGAGGCTAGGTGAAAATGCCCTAACCCCTAAGATGGTCAGTGAAGAATACCTAAACTAATTCAAAAAACTAAAGCAATATTGCAGTCAGCAGCAAGCTAAAGAGTGCACTGATGAATAAAGTAATGAACAGTGCAGATTTTGTACCATTCTTTTGGATCCACTCTTTCTGACTTCTGCCATCAGTTTGCATGCTACGACATAGCAGCCATCACGGATTGACTATTTGGCATTGTGAAATATAAAAAGCAAAAGAAGTGTTACAAAAGAATGTGCTTGATTTACTATTTGTAAAATGAAAGGGAAATACTGCAGAAACACTGCGAACACTACCTGGCAGACACACTGCCAGGTAGCATGTCACGAATGCCTGAATCCTTAAACATCAAAAGAAAGACAGTCCAACATCAATGAATTCAGTCCAGCCTTTTTTCATACCTTGAATGTCATCGGACTACTAGGTAATGTAGAGTAACCTGGTTAGGGTGAATATAGCCGAATCATATCTGAAGATTACAGTGAATCATAAAACTATGCTTTCTGAGAGTGTCACACGGCGATCTTGTGATCGCGATCGAGCCCGATCCGGATCGAATTTCTCGGTCGCAATTAGCAGCTTTGCTGAATCTGCGGAAGGAAGCCAATCGCGATTGAAAGTGGCCCTGTGATACCGGTATAAAATATTGTACTAAAAAATTTGCCCCAAGTGACACTTAACGCCGGATGATTTGAACAAAGGCCCATGCGAGCAAGCTGCAGACTTTTCCTTTAAAAAAAGTAAGAATGAAAGAAAAGAAAGCGAAGCGAAGCCCGTTGGTAAAGTACACCTGGACGTAGCATGTACTCTTTCTATGAAGCAAAATATGAGCTATTAAATATGAATATATATGTGCTAACAGGAACGTCATTCCCGGTCATGTCAAACGGTGCACAGGGCACCCACATGCCGGCTAGCCAGTTTGTTTACGACAGGCGCCACTACCTTGCTCGGAGCAGCGCTGATAGGAGTGGACGGCGGCGGCTGCTCATTTTCAGCTGGCTTGGTGTCGCCTCCAGGCCCCACGGGGCCGGCGTCTTCAGGTTCCTCTTTCGGTCGCCGCAATTGATGCCGAACTTCAGGGAACGCTGCTCTGCCTCTACCGCGACCGGCCATTTCTTCTTGGCAGTGGCTCTTCTCCCGGCAGCTTTTCTTCTTTCACAAAGCCCACAAACAAGGACTCATGTATGTGGGAAGGCGTTATCGGATTTCATTGTGGATTCCCAGCGGACTGTTTACAATCTTGACTGCGTACTACGTCAAAACGATCCAATAAAAACAGCGTTGTACCGTGAGCCATCGTCAATGTAATAAAATTAATCCCAATAAAATTTGTATCATTAGCATATTATTATATTATTATAGATCTGTAATAAATAACAAAGCAGTGAGCGTAAATAGCCAACTGTCCAACGGGTGTGGCAACAACAACAAATATGTCAGCCTCCAGTTGTTGGTGTTGGTTTGTAGCTGTTTGTTGATTTGGTCAAATAGTAATAATAAACCAATGGAACATATTGCAAAATGTCTAAAATAGTAGAAAAGACAGTGAATTCCCTCCAGGCTTACGTAAGCCGGAACATTCTCAGGGGAGAGTTTCTCCTGCAAGACTTCACGCTGGAGATCGCCTCTGCCGCATCGAAAGAGGTGAGTTTCACTTTAGCCGCAAAAAAGAAATTCTTGTGAAGATGCCACTTTCTGTTGTTTTCAAAGGATGAAAACGAGATAATTGCCAGGAAACTGTCTTCTTTGGAGCAAGACATGAAAGATTGTACGAAAACGGTAAGAAATATGAGTTATCGCTGTGCAATTGCTGGCATAGATGTAAGCGCACTGATGGTTCGCTGTGGAGTGTTTCCTCGTCCAATAGCCATTGTCTCTTCGACAGGATCGTATTGAGGAGTACCTCCTTCAGGCTATGTACCTGGAAATGTTGGGGCATCCAACGCCATTCGCATATGTTCATGCCGTCAAGCTTCAGCAGCAAGGACAACTCAACCAAAAGTTGATAGGTAAATTAGTTTCATTCATCTGATTTCCTTCTCTTCAACTGCACAATCGCATGTGAAATAAATTATCTCAGCGATCGCCTGCCTTTATATTGTTTTATTGGATTACTCAAATAATCTATATTGGGCAGTTTGTTTAGAATGTAACCACTACAAAAAATGCTTGTTTTCAGGTTATCTGGCAACGACCGTGTTTTTAGATCCGAGTCACGAGCTGGTTGTACTTTTAATCAACAGTATTCAGAGGGTAAGCAACGCGACTGTAACAAACGGTTCCATCTAAAAAAAAAAAAGGAAGAAAAATTGATTGTTTATAGCTGAATCAAATAAAGCTGTGCATAAAAGCCATGATCATTGCAGGACCTGGCTAGCAAAGTTTCCCTTGTCGTTGTCATGGCACTTGAAATCATACCGAAACTTATTCACGGTGAATTTGCCTTGGCTGTTCAACCTCTCGTCATTGAGAAGACAAAGCATTACAGGTAATATTGAGTACACTGATGAGTTGTGCATGATTGAAAACTCATAGCTAAGTTGTTTGTGTATCATATCACAAAATACACTTAAGTAACAACAGACAGCTTTGTATTTTTTGTGAAAAGTTTGCCTGCTCTGTTTTCTTACATGTCATGAGTAAAACTAGAAATGTTTGTATAATCTATGATTTCATGGAAGTAAAACATAAACTTTCCATTTTTCATAAGGGATCGTAGTAAGTATGAGGTCACCTGTTTTTAGTCTGGCAAATCATTTCTGCAGAACACGGAAGTGTTTTTTAGTCTGGTTGCATAGTGTTCTAACTAGCTTAATCTCCAACATTAACCTGTTGGATGACAAGAAACCCTTTATATGCTCTGTCGACATCAATGCTGCTTTTCTTTTCAGCTCGGCTGTGCGCAAAGCAGCCCTCGTAGCTCTTCAGCACTGTTACTCCCAATGTGGTTCCACTCAGATTCCATTAGCCCCTGTGCGAATCCTGGAAAAAGGACTAGCTGACACTGAAATCAATGTAGTGTCATCAGCAGCTCAGTGTATACGAGCATGTGCAAAGGTAAAAGCTTTCTCTTCACCTGTGATATCAGCTTCTGAAGCATGCTAGTGGAAGCCATGTGCCTGTAGTATATATACCAGTCTGAGCAGCTGTGTGATGACAAGGCTAATATACAAAAGCGAATCAGAATGTCTTTGCCCCTATTTTTTTCTTTAGCCAAATTGCAGCTGTAAATGCGAAGTCAACACGTCCATTTCCAGCGGTGGATCTTTCTTAGACGGGCCCGGTCTTATCTGCCGGTAGCTCCGTGGCACAGCGCTGCTGTCAGTTGTTGAAGATGGCAGTTGTGCTTCACACGTCCACAACGTACGAGCAATGCAGTGGGATTCATTTTCTATGGAGCAAGGGACGAACGCCCAGTGAAATCCACAGGGAAATGCAGCCTACGTATGGGGAAGGTGTCACATTTTGAGGAGTGTGAGGTGGTGGTGTTGTGAGTTTGCAAAAGGCCGTGAAGCCAAGACAGTAGTCCGACGGTGGTTCCACAGTCAGCCAGATGAATTCTACCACAGGGGCATCTCAAATTTAGTGCTGCGATGGGACAAATGTCTGAACCGGTTTGAGGACTATGTGGAAAAATAGTGTAAGGTACGTAGAATAGTATGTATATTTGTAATACCCTGTATGTACCTTATTTTGGCTGATAAAAAATAGAAGCAAGGACTTTCTGATTCACCCTCATATATAAATATACAGCTCCACTAACATTTCAGCAGATGGTCCTGGTTATTCTATTTTGCTCACTTTTCTTCCTCAACTGTATATATATATATATATATATATATATATATTCATCCTTATTCACACAACTTCTTGACGCCTTGACCATTAGACCTCTAATTCACTAGTTATTTAGGTAATTAACCATAATTATGTAAAGAAGATGGTCAAATTGTGCTTCCTGATGAGGTCTATACCATGGACCAAAGAGCAGTGGGCAGGTAAAATACAATAGAACAATGATCAAATATACATAGGTGCACATAAACACATTGTTACTTTGACATTAAACATTGCACAGCTGGTCGTCATAGAGCTATAACAAAATAGACAGAAAATAAAACAGGAAATAAAGCAGTTTAAATCATGTAGGTAGAAGACAGAAGATATGCATAAAATATCAACAGTGCGGAGAAAGCGATAGCAATACTACTGCTCAGCCTGGATTAAGAAGTGCTCTGGCTTTCTTTATGAGCTGAGAAATAGGGGCGTATAACTATTTGAAATTTCGAATACAAATAGAATGGCCATTGCTATTCAGTTTGTGAATTCACTAGTGAAGTTGCTGAATATTATTGGGGGGACAACAGCAGTTATTGCAGTCTACAGGGAGGGAGACTTATGTAAGTGGTCATTATTGTAGTCATTGGTGCACCTTTATGCTCACCTTTCTGTTGTTTCCTATCTAGAAGCCTTTCAGTGGATCTCACAACCAGTTGTTAAAAGCCAGATATGTATCACATAACGTAAATGAGTCTTTTTTTATTGACAACTGGACTCCACAGAACCTTTATGTTTATTTACAAAGTTTGTTTAGAAAGCAAACATATTTGGTATTCGATTCGATATTCGAATGTTCTTCGTTATTTTGTGGGGTTATTCAATTTCATTAGAAGATTTCGCTATTCGTACATCCCAATTGAAAAACAGTATTCCTAAGCCTTGTTTTCATCTTGGAATAACAGGACAATGGTGGTGAAATTGGTCACCTGTGCTCCCCTTTGCTGGATGTGCTAAGTCAACTCAGGTTGAAGAGGGCGCACAGTGATTACGAGTTTGGAGGGATCTCGGCACCTTGGCTCCAACTGACTGTTCTCAGTGCCCTGGGTTACCTGCAGCTTAATAAAGAGTAAGTATTGCTTGTATTTCTACTGCTACTGGCTTTCTTCCATGCCACTGAAGATTTTGCCATGGTATTCATATTTGTTTGGATAAGCTGTAAGCTAAAAAAATTATGTTGCTAATCCTTGTGCCTTTAGTAATTAGAAGCTATGAAACACCACCAAGCAGAAACTTTGCTGCTTGGCTTTTGTAATGGCTCTTTATTTTTCTATGGCCCATTTCTGTCACTTGTCACCACAATTACCTGTTGACATAGAAACTTAACGCATAACCGGAAGCCAAGAAAATAAACAGCTTGCACTGTTATTATAGTGGCACTGAGCTTTTCGTTTAGTGGCCCTCAAAGTTTACTTCTATTAACGACTGTGATGGGACAGCCAGAATTGCTTGAATTATCTGACAGGTCAAATTAAATGGAGAGGCAGGAAAAATCTCTAAACACACTGCTGTTTCATTTTGCAGAATTTGCCCGATTCTAACGCATCCTCGAAGCTATTGTGCACCTAGTTATTATGAGTTCATAGTAGTAGAAAACAGTGTGCACCCAAATCTAACACACAGCCGTTTTTATAACAAAAAAACTGTAGCATTCCTCCGATTCTGGTAATTGCAAATAAGATGAAACTACTAGAGTTTACGTTCACAGAAAGGAAATTAATTTACACTTTATATCTGCCATTGTCAATCTCGGACATCTTTCTGTAACTTTCTATGAACCACAACATATCGCTGTTCTTCTGGTCCATTGCATTTGATATTCCGTGTTTCTTGAACTGCTCCACTACAATCGCGGACATCCCTCCGCGATTGTGAATTCACTAGTGAAGTTGCTGACTTCGCGAGACTTCGCCATTTCAACCAGCGATGCTCGCAAGTCTCCGAAGTACAGAAAATGTGATGCATCTACGTTGCCGCTAACTTGGCATTTAATATAACTTTTGTATGAGCTTATGTATTTAAATCCTGAAAGTGGTGCATCGTCGTCGCCATCCTATGTGAAAACTTGTTTTGCCACCATCTTGTTATGACACTTGCGATGGCAGTGGCTCTGACGATACGGTGTTGCTAACGTAGCTAACGCTGTTTCATATCGAATTGTAATGTGCTGGCCATTTTCAGACCAGCTAGTAAAAGGCGCATGTTAGAATTAGGTAAATACAGTGTAGACCGCTTCTAACATAAGTCGCCGGAGTCGTGAATATCTGCACTATAAGCAGTACCGCACTATAACCAAAACAACTATTTTCAAGCCCTGCACGTATGCAAAACATCTAGACCAAGCAGCCGCGCGTATCCGAGAATCGAAGCGCTTGACTGGGAGTTTTGTATCTGTTTAAATTTACGAACGTTGAAAGGTTAATGTACAAGTACCCACGATCTTCCCATGAAGCAAAGTAATAATGAAAAAAGATGTCTCAGTTTCACACGAAAGGCGAAGCATAAATTGCCATAGCACATTAGTAGAGAGCTATAAGGAGTAGGGATATTAATTTTATCAGCTGCATAAACTTGACACATTCGCTTACTAACTGAATGAACTAACGTGGTGTCAACGCGCACAAGCAAACATGAATAGACTCGATGACCGCAGACAGCCACTGTCAAAATGCGGGCGTGGGGAAACGCGGCCGCCGCAGCGAGTGAAGAGCGCAGGTTTGTGCAGTCTATCGCTTCAACGGAAACTGAGCGGCGTAAGCACAGCACATACAAAGGTCAGAGTCGTGTGGAAATCGCTTTCAAGATACGGTGCGCGCGACAACACCGACAGCCGGCACATGTGCAAACGCATTTGTTGGCAGAGTAGAAGCTGACCCCCCCTCCCTCCCTCCCGTGCTGCCTTCCCGCTTTGCTCCTTTCGCGTGGGAGATTGCGTGGCCAGGTCCCCTTGCCCCGGTTGCAAGATATGCATTTGGTGCCGCAGCACAGCGTCGCCCCCCCTCCCCTCCCTCCCATACCCCCACGACCTTTCGCGCGATGGAAGCCGCGTTTGCTCTCCGCTGTGTGTTCGCTCTTCGTACGGCGCGCAGCGACGATTTTATCACCCTTGGACTCATGCTCCACGTCTCATGCTCCTCCTCTGCATCGCCCTCGTTAGTCTCCTCTCCCATCGATGGGCGCACCTCGTTGAGAAGTGTGCTCGCTACTGCCCTTGTTGGCGAGATTTTCCCGCGGAAGCCGCATTATAACCGGTATTTCGGCTCACGCGGCTGCACTGTAAGCGGTATGCGTATACATGGAGTGCTATGGGAAAATTAACGGGAGTCTGAAAAGACCGTACTATATCCGGTCCTGCACTATAAGCGTTACGTTATAAGTGGTCTATACTGTGCATTAATCATTCACTGTGAGCTACCATTTTTGCTTCAAGATCTGCGAGGGGCAGGCCATAAGCCAGTGTTTTTGGCTGTACATAATTTGTTTTCAATGCATCTGCTGTCCTCTAAACACCGCCAAGACATGCTGCAGCCATTGGAGCCGTGCTCGAGGCCAACATGTGGGTCAAGTAGCAACCCGAAGGCCAACTTTCTCACAAAGACCTGAAGCAACTACAGAGTTTCTTTGAGGCAGCTAGCTTTGGGGTGTGGCACTGCTGCTGCAAAACATTAAGCAGAGTGGACTGCATCCTTAAAGTTCAACGTGTTATGGCTTTGATTGTTGGTATTTCAGCTAGCACATGCATGAAAGTTTTGGTTTTAAAATTGACAAAGTTTGTGATTTCACCTATGTCAGTATTTCTTTCATTGGGTTTTAGGCAAACAGAAAATGTTCTAAGTACATTGAAGGAGATTTTGGACTCAAGGATTGTTAACCAGACCATATATTACGGTATGTTTCATCTTGTTTCCTTCTTAATGTTTGGTAAAGGTGATGTCTTTGTATGAACTAGTCCTTGTGCTTGCTTTTTGTGGTGAACTTATGTTCCTTGATAATTCGTTTATGGCCTGACAGTCATAGTAGCTAGCAGTAGTCACTTCAGTGCTTAGAAATAATAGCCCCTTGTTGCAGGGATGTGTGGCAAAAAAGTTAGTTATGGGGAAAGAAAGAAGTGTGTATATTGTGGTCTCCATCTAGCGGTGCTCTACTGGGAGTAACCTAGACCACCGCGCGGGTCCGAGGATGCGAGCCCCTCAGGGAGACGATCAGCTCAGCCACGGGTGTAGGGTGTGCCCGAAGCGGACGCTCGTTCGTTCTGCACTGGGAGCGAGACAGAGCGCCGCAACGAGAAGGCCCAGAGTACAAGGAAGGCGTTTATTCGACGAACACCTTGGCATTGCTTATAACTGTTACACCCTATCGGCGCGGTGCTCAGGCGCTGAAGCTTCCGCAAATCAAAGGTGGCGCTCAGTATCAGAGAACGCTATGACACGCTGCTATACGGAAGGATGGCTCCAACGACCGTGCTACCAGGACAACGTTCCTTCAGCTCGGTATAGCCTCCGAGGGTGTCCTGGTGCAGTACGACTGCGCACGTGAAGTGAGCCGCGTCTCTTTGGCGTAGCCTCTAGAACAGGAGCAGTGAATAGGTGTGCACCCGCCTCGGGTCGAGGACCTTCGGCCAGTCCGGCCAACCCCCCATCTCCCCATCACCACTGCTCCCCCGGACGGCTCGAGCCGTCAGAAGAGAGGGGATGCGAGTTTCCATCCAAACAGACCAATCGGGTGAATTCCCGGTCTGTTTAGGGGCAGACAGCAGCAAGTGTCTTATTCCCGCTGCTGTTCGGCGCCCTCGGAGGAAAGAGAGAGAGGAAAAGCGGTGGCCTGCGTGCGGGAAGTTTGAAAGCGACCTCACCGTGATGCGGCCCATATACCCACAACGTGCTGTGCTATGGCGCCGCAACAAAATGGACAATGCAATCCCCCATACTCTATGTTACGTGGCTTTCCATCTGTAACATCTAAAGCATATGGTCATGGAATTACATTGACATATGCTATAAAAAAGAAATACTGGTTTATGCAATGCTATGCTATGCAACATTGCAGCCTTTTGATGTCTGTACAAGAAAAATTCAGGTGCACAACTATATCTTCCAAAGGTGATTAGACCCCTTTATGATAGCTGATGTAAGATGGCAAATGTGCTGGTTTGATGATGGAGTAGTCATGTGGAGAATGGTAAAATGGAAAATGCTTAGTCGGCGACCTTACAGTGCAAGTCTAGCAATGGAAGCTCATCTTGTGATTTGGAAGCTCATCTTGTGTCCCACTAGTGCCGAACCAACATTCACAGTAAATAATCTTATTGCACAATCCCTGAACCAATATGAGTATTTTCTACGGGTTACATACATTGGTCAGAATCCCATATTGAGCAGGCATGTTCTAATTATGGCTGGGCTAATGCTATTTATGCTAATATTGTCACGGTACAATGCCAAGAGGAGACAGGGAGACGTTCTTCAAGAACAGCAAGACAACCTGTTCAAGCAAAACAGAACAGAGACACGTCTTCTTCATCGTCAGCCAAATCCCACTGACCCACTAGACGGAGTCCGTTAATGCCCCCATCATCGTTGTCATCTGCCTAGAGCACGCGTGTCAATATGATATCCTGACAGAAAAAGTCACAGTCACGCCTGGAAGGTGAAGCATTGATATTGATGGCAAAGTATTAACAGCTACACAAAGTAAGGTTCACAATTTTATCGGCCATATGAATTGCAGTAAACATTCGCTTGCTAATAAATTAACAAGCATGGTGTCACACGCACACAGGCAAGATGAACAGAGCTTGCTCGATGACCACAATCACGCTGTCACAATGCTGGTGTGATTAAGAGTGCAAACTGAGGAGAGCAAATGCTTCGTGCAGCGTCTTGCTTCAACAGGGCTTCGAAACTTGAGGTTATGTGACCTCCAACACTGGACACAAAAGACAGTGCACATGAAGCAAACAGCCATCTCGGCTCGCCCATTCTTTGCACCCAGTGCAGATTGCCTGTAAGATATGGTGTGTGGGCTGTTTATGGGCTTCGTTGCACGGACAGCCATGCGCAGCCACAACTGAGCTAAAAGAGGAGATGTGGAAATAAGCAGTTACCTGCCTGGCCCCTAGCACTGGCTTCATCACATTACCGCACTGAATTCCCCTCCTCCTCACACACAAACACTCTTGTGCGCACTTGATCACGTGTGACTTCCAATATTGGATGTGTGGGAGGACTGCATTCATCATGCCCCACCGTCCTTCTTGGCTCACCTTCGTACGCTTTCCCTCGCACGCGCAGCATAAGGTGCGCAGGGTGGGAATTTATCCCACTTGGGCTTTCAACAGAACCTCATGCAATGCCAAAGGTGGAAATTTGCCTGGAGTGCCCATATAATTGCTATCGTAATAATATATCTATGGGAATGTTGGTAATCTATTATGAATTGAACAGCGCAGACAGAAAGACGAGGAAGGAGGAGACGTGACAAAGCACTGGCTTTTGGCAAGATTTTATTGCAATTTGGTGCAAACAGCTAGAGCAATGTTCAAATGACTAGGGGGATTATAAAAACACCAGGAATTGCCTGGCTGGGTAGCGTGTTTGTTAGTGCATCTTCGATTGAGCTATCGAAGAAGTAGCTCGTTTTTTTTTTTTTTCAGCCATGTGCAGAGGCAAGCTTGTGAGGGTGGCAATATCATCATCATCACCCCACCTAGTTTTCTGCCGTCCTCGACTGCGCTTCCCTTCTCTTGGTATCCATTCTGTAACTCTAATGGTCCACCGGTTATCCATCCTACGCGTTACATGGCCTGCCCAGCTCCATTTTTTCCTCTTAATGTCAACTAGATTATCGGCTATCCCCGTTTTCTCTCTGATCCACACCGCTCTCTTCCTGTCCCTTAACGTTAGGGCTAACATTTTTCGTTCCATCTCTCTTTGTGCGGTCCTTAACTTGTTCTCGAGCTTCTTTGTTAACCTCTAAGTTTCTGCCCCATATGTTAGCACCGGTAGAATGCATGATTGTACACTTTTCTTTTCAACGACAGTGTAAGCTCCCAATCAGGATTTGGCAATGCCTGCCGTATGCACTCCAACCCGATTTTATTCTTCTGTAAATTTCTTTCTCATGATCAGGGTACCCTGTGAGTAATTGACATAGATAAACGTACTCCTTCAGAAATCTAGAGGTTGACTGGCGATCCTGAATTCTTGTTTCCTTGCTAGGCTATTGAACATTATGTTTGTCTTCTGCATATTAATCTTCAACCCCACTCTTACACTTTCTCGGTTAAGGTCTTCAATAATTTCCTGTAATTTGATTACTATAGGGTTAAAGTAATGTGCTGGTTACTGGTGTCCACACTGTAGGCAATACGAAACCATAAGCGATCGGGTCTTTTAATTATGGAAGCCTGTTTTCTGCCGTCCTCGACTGCGCTTATCTTCTCTTGGTATCCATTCTGTAACTCTAATGGTCCACCGGTTATCCATCCTACGCATTACATGTCCTGCCCAGCTCCATTTTTCCCTCTTAATGTCAACTGGACTATCGCCTATCGCCGTTTGCATTCTGATTCACACCGCTTTCTTCCTGTCTCTTAACGTTATGCCTAACATTTTTCGTTACATCGCTCTTTTCATGGACCTTAACTCGTTCTCGAGCTTCTTTTTTAACCTTCAAGTTTCTGCCCAATATATTGTCGCCGGTAGAATGCAATGATTGTACATTTTTCTTTTTAGCATTTAGCAGTTCTATTTAGCATGCTATTTGACATGAATGTCAGATATGACTTCGTTTAATGCTGTTCGACTAGTGACAGTCCTTGACTTCCATAGGACCCTTTGTGTTCCATCCAGTTAACTCCAGTTCCATCCATGTTCCATCCAGTTAACTGTGTATCAGTAACTGCTTTTTCTTTCAATCTTTCAATCAGTGTTCTGCTTAGGTTTGGTCATATCCCAAGAATATCAGTTCCAGTTTGCGTTCAGTTTCAATCAAATTACAATTTTGTTACCGTTTTCAGTTTGAGTGCCTGTTTTAGTTTTATGCTGTAGTTTGAAATTAATGCAACTACGTATCTTAAAAATGTTATCTAGCTAACCTGTGCTGAATTGATAGAATGTGATTCAACGGGAAAACTGCAGAGTATTTTAATACTACATTACCGTTCTCCCAGTTTTTTATGCCGTTTTAACATCTTCTGCCTTGTTCATTTTTACGTCGCAGCCTCATGTTAGTGAATTGTTTTCTGCTTGTTAGTGAATTTTTTGCTTGTCTTTCAGCCATACTTTGGGAGTCCTTAAACACACTTTCCAAAGTCCTGACTGCTGGTAGCCCTCTTCAGAAAAGTGCGATAGATTGCATTGCCAAGATGCTTCACTCAAACAGTACTGATCTCAATTACTCAGGTAAACAGCAGCGACTGTTCTGCTTTTATGTCCTGAATTTCTTTTCCTTGTTCTCATCTCTCAATGTGTGAACTCATTTTTATTGTCTCTAACAACAAGGTTTGGAATGTCTTTCAACATACACACTCTTATTCTCCATGGAGTCAGTGTTTGGAATGAATCTGTTGTGTTTGCCTAAATGTTTCCTATCCATTTTTGCTAGTTGTTCTTATTATATAATCTTTTGATTGATATTAGCACTCTAATATGTTCATATTTGTTCGAGCTTTTCATACTGAAGGTCATAGCATACTCATAGAATTGGCCAAGGCCAGTTATAGTACACGGTGCGAGTCTTACCAAACTGCTTTGGGGAGTTGTAGTGAGAGGTAGGGTCACTTACAAAAGTAATCTCGTGATATTTAAAAGATAGCTTATTTTCCTGTGTATATAACCTGCACCGAAAATTCAAGGTATTCAAGCATGAAGGGGCAATAGAAGTTATATATCCGGATTTTTGCGCTCAGTTGCTGCTTGACACTGTGTTGCTATTAAGGTGCTGCTGCAAATAACATGTAAAATGCACACTGCATTGCCATGAAGCTACATCATGCTTCAGCAGAGAGTGACAGTGAAAGCAGTGATGTCTGTCCATAGAAAAGGGGACTGATAAGCATGACAGTAGCTGTAATTACTGTTCATGTAACTTTGTTGTTACGCTTGCAGTACTGTACAGTTTTCTATTTTAATGCCACAGCTTGTCTTAGCTCGTTTCGCGTGTGCTTCATCCAATGAGAGGGGACAGTTCGGTCACGTGACGCAAAGCTCGGTTCCCTGGAACACCATCTCGTAGTGCTGCCCTCCATTAATCATGGGCGGCAGAACACACCGATTGCGCCTGCAGTAATGTGGAAGTTTTGGCATGGCGTGATCATGCATCGCCTTTCCCTTTGTGAGGCAATGGCAGTGCATTTGTGAGTACGTCGCGTGAAACAGATCGTGTTTATGGGAGTGCCAGCGGCTGTGTCTCACTTGGCGCGCTACTGCGCACCCAGCTGTGCCATTGTGTGCTTAGAAAGTCAGTGAGCACTTGGGCATCGGACAGGAGCATAGTAGTTTAAACAAGAACGCTGTAAAACATCCTTTACTCTGAATGTCATGGAGGAAGCAGGACCTTCACACCCCCATGCGATTTGGCGAGCTTGAGATTGGGAGCGAAAATATGTAGCCCGCGCCACAACAAATGCTTAAACATTTATGTTGCGCACTCATAACCGTCCTGTGGGTTTTTTCCTTACAACTTTTCTTTTTAATATTATTCTGCCATATAGTACCATTATGGCACCTACTGTCTCATTGCTGCAGAAGAATTTATTTGCGGTCTAGATATCATTTGCTAAAAGACGATGTTATCGGCCAAAAGAATGAACAAAAAATGCGTAGAAGCATGAACAGTAACACAGCGAGTAGAGTGGAAGTGTGAAAGGAAGACGCATTGCTTCTACGCATTGTGGAATACAAAGAACTTCCTCCCAAGTTTTGCTGTACAAGAACAAAGGTGGCAACTTGTAGTTCTTTTATTAAGGACACATACCTGTGCACAAAGAATTAACATGCTCTACTCATAACAATTAAATTGACTGCAATTAGTATCTTGTTACACATAGCTTGTTCTGATCTGCAATTAACAATTTGTTCTGTATATTTTAATGGGTATTCATTCTCAATAAGATGGCTGGAAGGTGCTGCCTCTGTCATTGTATATGATTATGTATTGCCTTTGTGTTCAACATTTATAGCCACAAACATGTATTTTTTACTGGACTAATTTCTTCTTTGTAATGTCCGTGTTACAATCGAATGCCTCTATAACGGACGCCTCTACAACAAAATGAACTCTATAACAAAGGATTGATTACATCCCAGCTGAATACTTGTCTTTCATTTGTACGGTGAATGCCTCTACAATGGAGACCACCACACCAAATATGCCTGTACAAGGAAGAAATTTAGGCATCTCGGTGGCGGATTTGTTGCTTTACATTGAATGGCACTTTCTATGCCCTCCACAGACGCCACTTAGCTGTGCTGTGCCCTAGTGCTAATGGCAGCACTAGCGATGCACTCGAAAGGCATACTGATATCAGTGAATCTTGCACTCGTGCTGTACTGCTTCAGTAATCGCTCAACTCATATGTTGCTTGTTGTCACACATTAGTACGTGTGGTGGCTCACGAATATGACGATGACGTGATGATGCTGTCGTAACTTAAGACCGACGATGTCTTTAAAGCCTTCTAATGTAGAAAGGACGGGAATGTCAATAAAGGCAACAGTGAGGAAGAGCCTCTAAATGGACAAAGAATTTTGACTGCTAGGAAGGCATAGCTACATTCAACAATCTGCAACTTAAGCTGGCATTGCTCTCGTGTTTCGTGGCGGAGCATGCCGTGGACCTCAGTGCAATAAGGTTGGCTGCAGTCCCACATTCAGCCAGACAAAGTGTACACAAAAATAGCGACCTATTTCACTAAGTGTCTCTTTCATGGTAAATAAGGGCTGTCTCTTGGTGAGAGTGTCTAACCTGCTCTATTGTGAGCGGTACAGTGCCCGATCTTTACAACAAAAATGACCTGTATAGTGAAGAATTTTGGAGGTCCCAAGCACTTCATTATACAGTGGAATCTCGATGATACGAATCTCACGGGGTCACGAAAAATATTCGTATTAGCCGAAATTCGTATCTTCGAAACACAATTAAAACTAGCTAAATTATGTGGGCGATGAGAGCATCAGATCGGGAAAATCGCGAGAAAATTTTATTTTTGAAAACCACGCGTTTCGGTATCTGCAATGCCTAATCTACACTGTATCAAAATGGTTTGGCGGAAAACGCGCTAAAAGTGGCCGAAAAAGATTTATTCGTCGGTGCGCAGGGCGAGAAAACAGCTTTAAATCGCGCAAGATCACCGCAATTCACGGAGACATATCTCGTATTTCCCGCCGCCGAGCACCGCCATCTTGGTATCGTTCGAAAGCTCAAAGTTTCGCTACAGTGGCTAGAATAGTCTAACCACTGTAGTTTCACCGTTCCGCTTCTCAATTCATCCGTCGTCGCCATCTTGTAACAAACGCGCAAACTCAAAAGAAGCGCAAGTCTGCGATAGGTAGTCACACGGACCCTCCGATGAAAGCGGCCTCCGATTGGCTGCCGTGCTGAAAGGCGTCTCTCCATTAGTTGCTGCTGTGGCAGGGGCAAGATGGCAACCGCAGTTGTCTGCTTCATAAACCACGCCGGCGTCTTCACTTGACACGCAGAATTCGGATTACTGAGAGCTCCCAGGTTAGTGATGGATCGTCGCTCGTTGGAGAAAAAATTTCGGACGAAGCACGCCTTCGGAATACGGAAGCGCAAGCCTCCTACGGCAAGAAAAATATGGCGATTAGCGGGAGAAGCGGAGAAGCACCCGACTGAACGTGCCGCGCTACCTCGCACCGTGGATTACGTGCCGTGCTATCTTGCACCGTGTGACTCTGGCAGCGAAACCGACAATCGCCCTGTGCCATTGGCACCGATAACGCAGTCGACGGAAGACGCGCCAACGGAGGCTCCCGCGCCTCGGTGTACGGCCGCTCGAATCAGCCGAGATCGTATCTCGGTAGACATAGCTCGCTGCGACTAGGCAAAATGGCGCAAACACAAAGAACGCGGCCCGAATCACAGCAGCCACTCCGTCAGATGGGCGGCCGCCAAAAAGAAGGAAAAGCACGAAAGCAAGAAAAGCGCCACCGCTTCAAATTCTTTGCGCCCAGTCACGGCCTCCACTGCTGTCCGGCGCCGCATCCGCGCCTCCGCACCAAAAGAGAAAAGGAGAAAGCGCGTGACTGCGCGCTGTTCTTTCTCGGCCATCGGTGGGGCGGCGTTTATTCGTATCAACCGACGCGGGTCGAAAATCGATTCGTAACAACCGTACTCTAGCATGTTGCAAAGTAATGGAGCTTGGCCGGGACCACAGAAAAATTTGTATCATCCGGAAATTCGTATTAGCCGTGATCGAGATTCCACTGTAAATGTGTTTGACTGTATTTTGATGTTTGGATGAGTTTTTGTGTGCGCTTTATTGTATCACACCAGCTGCTGCAGTGCTGAAAACAGTGAGCTCTTAGTGATATTATGGTCTTTAAATAGGTGTTGATGCCCTGGAACGAGTCCTTGCAAAGTGTTGTCCTTCTGAAGCAGTCACATGTCAAGATGTTATCATCGACTGCCTCCACCACCCTGACGAAAGTGTCCGGATTAAGGTAAGCTCTTCTTTTTTCATTGACACCAGTGGACAGACAGCAGGCAACTGGCAGAATTAGTTGGAGGTGATGAAGAAATGACATTAGTCCTTGTAATTCTATTATCACAGACTTTATTGAACTTAATTCTCTAGCAAACAGGACAGGAATGAAACATTTGATTACTTTTCTATGGGACGTTAGTTCTATTGAACACAATATATTTTGTCCCACAATTTACTGAAGTATGTAATTTTGTTCTTCAGTTTTTACTTAACAAAGTCCATGCACATGGCATGCATGTACCTCGAGCCTTTGTGACAAGCAGGGAAAAAAAAGAGCGTTGCTTGACAAATAATTGGCCATTTACCGTAAAAACCGGAATATAGGTCAGACCAGAATATTGGTCAACCCCTTAAGCTTTAATTTTTTTCAGTGAAAAAATTGAACGGTATAACCCAGTAAAAATGACTGGTATATAAGACGGGGTCGACTTTTTGTTGCGGTTTCTTGAAAAAAAAGTTCGACCCATACTCCGGCTTTTACGGTATACAGTTTATTTTACATGCAAGCGTAGTTGGCGAGCAGTGAAAAGCACTGATGTCAAGCGCAACACAGAGCGTGCTGCTTTGACATCTGTTATGCTGGTGCAGAAACTATGCTGGGCATGCCCCATTCACAAGTGTGGTCTTGCAAATAGGCTTCGAAAAGCACTAGCGGCCAGTGACAACGGGAGAAGCCAACCAGAAATGTGCTTACAAAGTGCCTCAGCCCTTATGGGGAATGAATATCATGAATGAAGTTACAGTGATCTTGGCCTCGAGACTGACTACTATAGTGTTGCAACTAAACAAAATGGCAACCCGCCATTAGTGAGCCATAATGGTAGTAATGCTCATGAACTCATGGCACCTTATGATGGCATTCCATCGGGTTGCTTTGCTCTTCACACTGTCTCTGCCGCACACGCCACTTCTTTTGATTCCGTAGTTATTGGTAGAGTTTCTTGTGATAATATATTTGTGAATACTTACTGACAAGATGCTATTCACCAGGTGTCTAGGAATCTGTGATGTAACTTGTACTGCTGAAACGAAGTTCTTCACTCTTACTACAGCTTTGTTATTTCGAGGTTTGACTGTACTATAAACTCTTGAGTTTTGTATGAAGGGATTACTGGCGTTAGTGATTATATTTGTTTGGATGTTCATCTTTTCAGACACTCAACCTCCTCATCACTATGGCCAATGCAACTAATGTAGCAGCCATTGTGCAACGTGTTCTGAAGTATGCCTCAACGGTTGTGGATTATTCTGTTCGGTCATTTGTGTGTGAAAAGGTTATTCATCTGCTGAAGCTATATCCTTTCTATCTTCTTTAATTTAAATAATGCCCACTGTACTGGGGCTTGTGCATGTTTCACTGCCTGAGTTGCATGATGGCTATTGATCCTTGTCATGTTGATACTTTTGCTACCAGTCTGTAGCTTTCTTGCATGTGTGTGTGGTTAAAAGAAACTGCCTTATGTTCCCTAAAAATATCTGTACTCTTGCATACAAGTAGTGTTAATAGCTAACACTACAGTCGCACCCGGATATATCGAATCCATATATAACGAATTAATGTGGATTTGGAACAGTCATAAAATCCCCTTGAAAATTTCTCTACAACATTTTAATTTTATATATTGAATTACCTATATATCGAACATTTTTGCGATCCCCTTCAGATTCAATATACTATTCGGGTTCGACTGTATATGTTCCTTAGTTTCATTACTATTGGTGCCATTGCTGTGCATCCAGATTCGAGATGAAATCCTTCACTCTTAGCACATATTCAGGTGACATCAGATGGTGTGCAACAACATTTGTTAATCTGCTACTCATCGCACCGAGTCACATAACAGAGGCCACAGTTCTTGATTTCATTAACATTTTCAAGAAAGGTAAGTTTAGATTTTATTACTCTAAATCACAATAGGAAGTGCTTTAAGTCCTCTATATGAAAAGTTGCAGATTGTGATGATGTGTTAAAGGAGTTCAGTGCTCCTGATACCTTGCATGCTCATAAATTGGTTCTCTATGCTCGTTGCAGAAAAAGAAGCAGTTCTGTCATGCATAATGCCCGAGTTGCTCAAGGTTGATGCCATCTACTGTGGGGAAAATGCATCATTAATGATATTGCTGGCATGGGTTAGTATCTCCTTGTAAAAAGCACTGGTATTTTTTCAGGTATCTAAAGGAACACTAAGAGCAAGAATTAAAATGATATAAAATGCTGGATCACTCTTCTAAAGGCCTCACAGTGTCGGTTTTATGCAAAGAGATAAGTTAGTGGCAGAGAAGTCTGCTACTATCTGTTTTGCATCAAAGGTCCACACACAGCGAGTTCCATATGTTTGTAAAATGTGCAGAGTGAGTGGGCTCTTTCTATGGGAGTGTGGATGACAAGGTCAGCATGAAAGTGAATGCCTTTTCTTTGATGTTGAAATCCAACATAACTAGCTCTGTTATTTTCAGTGGTTTACCATAATTTACCACCAATTATATAAACAGGACTTGTTACATCAGCGGAGCTGGTACTGTATTTTAACAGTAGCAGTGCCAAAACTGTCCTGCGTTCGCATAATTTTATCACTTACGAAAGCCCTTTTCTCAGTAGAAGTGACTGCATTGGAACACAGAATCTATCATTTTCGCTTACTTGATATTTGCATTTAGTGTCCCTGTAATCTAGTACAATCTGAATGGCAGTCCAAGTGTCTTGGTTGCAGTGCTTTTAGTTTAATTGCTTTCCTAGCTTTCCTGGTTTTCTGGTCTGAGTGGCTACTGTGTTGTCTGCCGCACCTCAGGGGATTGGAGAAGTCAGGCCAGATACGCCACCCAGCTGCTCGTTCTTGGAGTCTGTGCAGAAGCTGATGGTTATCCTGGAAGCTTGTCAGCATGATAGCCATCTGTCTTTGTGCATCCTCACCTCTTTGTCCAAGCTGCTACTTAACTGGAAACGTCCACTTCAAGATGACATGGGAACACTGACTCGTCTCGCAAGTAATGACACATCACCACTTGTCAAGCAGGTATGCTTTGCTACAGAGCAGCTTTGTATACCAGATCAGTAGTTGTCAGACTGTGCTCTCTGAACTCTTACCGACCTGCAGTGTGTGTGCTACACATTGAAGAGGCTTGACTTTGATGCCTGAACGATTACACCAAGTGGAACAGTTTACACCTTTCCTCTGTAGTACAGTATTAGTTGCACTTTATTGACTTTAGAGCATTTCACAGATTTATTACTGTCCGTGTCCTTAGCCAGAGGCTAGTTACGGATCCATACAGTTATGCATATGAGTAAAACGTTTATGCTGGAGCACGTTTCACAATGCTGTCACCTACAACGCCATTACATGGCATATGTGCTTTGTAACCACCGAGCATATTCAAGAAAGAACGCTAAAAATAATGGTACAGTCTGTCATAAAAGTACAATGACCACCACCTTTACTGCCAAAATGTGCAGGCACTGGTACATGGGGGCTCTCTTTTTATCCTTCAAGAGCAGGTGTTTAAGCAATCAAAATCTTTACATGTAGTACTGTGCTGTACCTATAACCATATAGCACCTATGTTGTACTGAGTGGAATGCAAGAACTCATATTAACTAGGGGTGTGCGAATATAAAAACTTTCGAATACAAATCAAATACGAATACTTAGCTTTGAATATCGTATCGAATAATGATATGCACATGCATTTATTAGCAAGTTGGTTAATTTGTTATGTTGGAACATTGCAATTACATTGTCAATGTTAAAAAAATGGACTAGTAAGCGGTTATACGAAAACATTGTGTATTTGACTCATGTTAACTTGGAAAATTTTGTAATTCTCACTAGCTGTCCTCGCCAGCCTGCATCTTATTATACCACATCAAATGCCCATAAACTCAGAGGCATTTGACCCTGTGCCAGTTGTCACTCATCATACTTGCTGTCAAGTAGTAAGCTCAGAACTGGGGGTGGCGCTGCAAAAAAAGCGCACCCTCACCGTCTGCAAACTCGTGCCGCTTGCTACTGAAAGGCTGGCTTTTCTGCAAAGTTTAGACGTTTAGTGGCTAAGTGTGCATTACAGGCGAAATTTCACTATCAACATGAAATCGCCACAAAATTCAGGACAAAATCACCCCAATATTCTTAGATTAAACAGAAACAAATGCCAAGAACCGTGTTTGCTCCTGCACAGCCAGCAATATATTCGATTTGATTCGAATATTCGTATCCAACCGAATTTTCGAATCGAATACAAATGTTAAAAATATAATATTTGATGCCTTATATTATTTCGACCCCTGATAATATATTAGACCCCTTATATTATTATCTTGGTGCCCCCAGGTAATCAAAGTCATTCTGGAACCCTCCACCATAACGTCTCTCACCACCCAAGTATTGCTTTGGAAATAACGTTTCTATAAATTATTGCTAGTCATCCAGCAAAGTTGTATCATCAAACATGCCTTGGATGGTTCTATTGTGTATTGCAAATGTTACACGCCTAGTGTATGCTTTCTGTTAGCAGCATCACCTACCCTTTCTCTATAAAGGTAGCTCTGCTTCCCACTTTCATTTCATTTCATTTATTATACCCTCAAGACCACAAGGTATTACAGAGGGGAGTGGGGTAAAAAAAAAAAAATAGTTACAAGACAAGGCAAACAAAGAAGGCAGCAAGTGACGTAGTCATAGACATGAGATGCCAGAAGCGATGGTGTCGATTATGGATGTCCGGAATTGTGCGTGATCTTCAATAGCAATCAACGCGCCGGGAAGGTGGTTCCATTCTTCACACGTCCTGGGAAGAAAAGACTCTTGACAAGCTTTGGTGCGACACTGCAAAACTCCAACTTTGTGATGATGATCAATGCGAGGAGATATATACGTTGGGGATGAAATAAGATTATCGCGCAGATATGAATTATGGAAGTATATTTTATGAAACAGAGCTAGGCGAAAGCATTTGCGACGAGCAGAAAGCGGTGGAAGTTGCAAGATATTTTTCATAGAAGTTACGCTTGCCGTACGGTTATAATTGCTTAGGATGAAACGCGAGGCATTATTTTGAACACGTTCGAGAGACTGGGTTAGTGTCTCAGCATATGGGTCCCAAATTGATGAAGCATATTCCATTTTACTTCTAATTAGCGTCTTGTACAAAATTAGCTTTAATGATGAAGGAGCGGAAGAGAAGTTTCGACGGATATAACCTAACATGCGATTACTTTTATTGATAACGCTGTCGATATGTAAAGACCAGGAAAGAGTAGAGGTTAGATGGACACCTAGGTATCTGTAAGATGTAACCGCTTCCATGGCAGTATTGTTAAGGTAATAGGTCGGAAGGGGAAGTTCACGGCGGGTTACACGCATGGTTTTGCACTTAGATGGGTTTAGTTTCATTAACCACAATTCGCACCAGTTACAGACAGCGTTAATGTCGTTTTGCAGAGTGTTAGTATCAGCGGTGTCAGAAATTTCACGAAGAATAACGCAATCGTCGGCGAAGAGATAAATGTTAGAAGAAATTTCATTGGGTAAGTCGTTAATATAAATTAAAAAAAGGAGAGGGCCTAACACTGATCCTTGGGGAACGCCAGATTCAACAGGGCTAAATGGGGAGAAGTGGTTATTAAATGCAACGAACTGTGATCGATTTAGAAGAAAATTCTCTAGCCATGCAAAGAGATTAGGATCAAGATTTAGTTTACTAAGCTTAAAAATGAGTAGTTTGTGACATACCTTGTCGAAAGCCTTAGCAAAGTCGAAGAAAACACAGTCTGCGCATGAACCTTTATCAAGAATAAGATGAAGATCGTGAGTGAACGAAAGCAGTTGTGTTTCACAGGAAAAACTTTTGCGGAAACCATGCTGTGCGCGTGTGAAGAATGAGTTATCGTCTAGGTGCTTAACTAATTGAGACGACAAGATATGTTCGAGTACTTTACAAGGAATGCTAGTGAGGGAAATGGGGCGGTAGTTATGAGGTGAGCTTTTGTTGCCGGACTTGTGAAGTGGAACCACCCTCCCAATTTTCCAGTCTGCAGGGAGCTGATTGGTGTCCAAAGATTGCTGGAATATTTTTGAAAGTATTAAGGATGAGTAAACAGAAGTGATTTTCAAAAACTTTGCGGTAACCAGGTCTGGACCAGGGCTGGACGACACCTTCAGATTTTTTATTACATTTTCTACCCCAAATGGCTCAATCATAATAAAGTCCATAGCCGGGTAATTGCAGCTATCTAGGGTGGGAAACACAGGATCAGGACATAGAACGAAATTACTGCAGAATACGGAGTTCAGGATTTGGGGACATTCAGCGTCGGGTATTGTTGACCCACTAGAATCAGCTAAGGTTATTGTATATTCTTCGGAAGGGTTTATGATGCGCCAAAACTTTTTCGCCAAAACTTTTTCGCCAAAACTTACCTAGGATCTGGTTGCCACTATTAAACATTGCTCACAGGTTCTTTGTCATGTTCGTCCTCAGAACCACTTGTATGGATGATTTCAGTTGCAGCCCTTGTATGTCATTATCTTGAGGCTGTTTATGGGAAAGCTTCCTGACTATGTTGCCTAACATTAGATGTTATTGTCATTCTACAAATACATAGTAAGATAGTTGTGTTGATGTATGTTTGGTATGACGAGTATGTGACCTTTGTCCTATCATATACAGTACAGAGAAAACGTGCATAAAGATGCACAAAGAGGAAAGTAGCATTTCTTTCTAGTGAAGTATATGTTGTCCAAAACTAATGAAATAGTATGGTGCTTTCTTTATCCTATAGATTGCACGGGCATTATTCCTCTGTTATGCTGTGAACGCTGAAAATATTGTCTTGTTTTACTCTGGCAGTTCACTCCGTAGTAAATGTCATGCTGACTGTCTTTTCTAAGAAGCATTTTATTTGTGTTGACCGACTAACCTGGGAGTTAAGAAATAAACTTTTATGCAGCACATAGCACAGAAAGTTTTGCCCACTGCAATTATGATGCTTATCACAATTGGAATGTCATGTCCTTGTAGTCTGGTAACTTGGAACTTGTCTATGTATATTCAAAAATGACATATATTTACAGGAAGACGAGGTTTATAGGATGCTTGAAGTGATCCACAATAACTGAACAAGGGAGGTCTCAGGCGGAAGCCTGGACGGTCTTCTTAGGGAAGCAATTGCTTTCCTTGACAATGTTTACATAGCACACTCTTCTGCACTCCCAACGGGGAAGGAGACTAAGCTGCCTCATAAGGCTGTAAGGGAAGTTGAAATGTTCAGAAGAGGGGAAGGGTTAGTTGTGAAGGAAGGGTATGTGCTACGGAAATGGTTGTGTGGCTGGTTCTCCCAAAAAATAGGGGGTGCAAAGAAGTCGCCGTTTCACCCAAAAAGGCAAAGCACTGATTGCCATAGCAAATTATTAGACAGCTATATGAAGTAAGGTTAGTAGTTTTATCGGCCGTATAAATTACAGTAAGCAGTCGCTTACGAACTAAATTAACAAGCATGGTGTCATGTGTGCCCTGGCAAAACATGAACAGATTTCACTCGATGAGCCTGGACACTTGCCGTCAGAACACTGTAGCTGCCTCTAGCTACAGTGCGTTTCCAAAACTGGACATTGCGCGACCTCCAACACTGGGCGCGTGAGAACACAGTGCACATGAATCCACAAGCCATCTCGGCTCACGCAGCCTTCCAAGATTACTTCCAAGATAGGGCACATGCGGTCGCGCCACTTGCACAGTGGCCGAGCTAGCGCATTCACCTGCATCCCTTCCCCCTCTTCTAGCATGCCAGAGCCCAGTCAAGTCAGATGCTGGACATATGTGCCTCAAGATGAGCGCCGCATTGGTTGATGCAAAATCGCAGCGCGTCTTGCAAAAAACTGTTTCCTTCATCTGCTAGGTTATGGTATATCGCTGCTGTTGCCACGTGAAGTTTTAGCATTGATTGTTCGTAAGTCAGACCAACCAGGCCCTTCTTTTTGTGTGTCCTTTCTTGGTATCTTAATGACTGACATGCTTGTCAGTTACGTCAACTTGCCATACAAGATAACACTGCCTGTGTCATCATTCAAGTAAAACTTTTATGGGGCTTCCATTCTGAGATTAAGAAGAGGCTGATATTCGAGTGTTAGTACCTACGTTCAAGAAAATAGAGTATTATTTCTGTAATGTTGATGGCTATTATTCTTAAAAGCCCTTTGTGAAGTTTTATGAATTCAGCTTCACTCTGTCATTTATTTTTTTTTCTAGAGGTCACAGGAGCTCCTGAACTGGAACAAGCTCCTTCAGCAGAAAGGCAGCACCTTGGAAAATGGTGACTATGAAAAGGAAGATTTCACAGTAAGTTCAGAAGTATATCTGATGCCACGAAATTTTACAGAATTGAGGGGACTTTAGAAGGTTGCTTGTCCGTTTTGCATTTCTCAGACCTGTTTTATATGCATAGCACTTACTAGGCCTCTCCATGTTCTAGTAGAAAAATACAGTGTAAGGTACTTTAATGGCTAATTTCACTTGTCAGCCAAAGAGCTTTCACTGTTGGCATTTAGTGGAATCTACCTGGACCCTTAAAGGGGCCCTGAAACACTTTCTATTGAAGTTGAGGAATCTATTTGAAGTTAAACTAGACTATTTCAGAAGTACCTTGCAGCAAGAGGTACTTCAATGTGTTCAACAGAAGTGCAGTTATTGGCAATCAGATCCCATTTGAGCCCCCTTGTGGTGCTCCTGCTCCTTCTTCAATGCCTTGCATTACGAAAGCTATGGTGGATTGGGGGCATGCCCACAACGCTCCGCCTACTGAACGTCACTGTGGCAGGCAGTTCAAATTTTATTTTGAATATTTACGTAGGTGGCACTATTTACGATTTTGGCACCTGCGATGTGCCAAACACAGTTGTCCTCAGTGAACGAGCTCGTCGTGGCACCCTGCAGCAGCTTGCGGTATCTATACTGTGTAGCAGACCATAGCCACACACAACTGTAGGGCATATGCACAGCGTTTGCTTTGTGCACGACAGGGCTGGAGTGTGTGCTTGCGCTCACATGCTCCAGTGTGGCCGTGCTATGTGGTGTGGACCGGCTTTTTCCTGCACTAGCTTGACCGACGGATAGTAGCCACATCCAACATGTGCATGTTGAAGCACTGTCAATTACTGAATACGAAGCGAAGTCTGCCAAGGCATTTAGCCAGGAGTGGCCGGGAGTGAGCGCGCACTGGCAAGCATACATGTGGTCTGACCTTAAGTTTCACGTGGGTCGAGGCTATTGAGTGCTCAAAACTAACGAAATTAGTGAAACAGAATGGCTATGACACCGATAAGCAGGGTGGCCAAAGCTTAATTCCTACACAGGCGGCCGTGGCCAAGCGTGAGCAGGTGATTGCCGGCTTCTTCTGGAAGTATGTCATTCTTATAGAAATTTGAAAGCAGATGCTTGCTTACTTCAGCCTGTTTATTAAACTGCGTCGATAAATATGCACAGTAGCAGTAGGATGAAGCGGACTGATCCAAACACCCTTCTTGATTGATGTCAACTATCTGCCAATAGCAGCCGTCTATGAGAATCTGGCATATGTTGATGTATGCAAGCCGTCGGCAGCTTCGAAGCTGGTGAGGAGAAGGCGGTGTTTGAAAAGAAAGTGTTTGAGAAAAAGGTGACTTCGCCCTCTGTTTGTGAGCTCCATGTGTCGCGCACGACTGCAAAATTCGATAGAGATGTTCACAGCAATGTATGCTATTCGCGGACACTCGTGTTTTCACCAAGCTCGAGGGGTGGTTCAGGACCCCTTTAATTCTGTACGAATGAACTGCAGATGTGTTCTGTTCCTTCAAGCTGTCAATCAACTGACACAGCATAGTCTATTGCTTGGCAGCACTTTCTCAGCATTGAAATTCATGGGTTGATAGGGGAGGGTTTGTTATCTTGACCAATACACAAAAGGCTGAACACAAAGAGAAGAAAAAAGATAAGACAGTCTTCTCTGTCTTCATTCTTCAGTGCTTTTGTCATATTTGTCATGAACCCTTACTATCTTCAACTTTCATGTTATGATGATTATGTGAAGTTTTGCATGCATTTCACTATATTTTTTGGTGGGGTGGAGGTTAGGGGAGGGGTTAGGTTAGTTGCTGTGGTGACTGTTCATTGCTGATCACTGTAGAGCATGGGTTCTCAAAGTGGGTTCCGCGGAACCCGGGGGTTCCGCAGGCCCCTGCTCGGGGTTCTGCGAGCCACTGATAAATTTTCCGTGGTCCCGCGCTCGCCAAGTGGCGAAAACGGCGAACACGAGGTGCGCTTGATGCACAGAACCTCAATTACCTATGCCCGAGTGTCAAAAAGCACATCACAGTGCGTAACGGCAACGCGCGAACTGCGCAATAAATCCGCAAGCAGCTTGTAGCCACCCAGTCTTCGAAAACGGGCAGCCATGGGCAGCGCGCCTAAGCTTTCGCACTTGAATCTCGGAGGCTCTGACTTACCACCGTGCGCATTTCTCCCGTTTGTAGATAGGGTAGGTGCCGATAGCGTGCGCACTGATCTTATACTTCGGAGGAATAAAAAAAAAACTGATGCGCGGAGCACCACAAGTGCGCGCCGCAAAAGAGCTAAAACGGCGCTAGCGTCCAAAAACGAAGCGATGCAGTCCTCATTGGTATGGTCCTCAGCGGCAATCGTACGCTATACGTGACTGACAGCAACGCCGGAACTCTTCGTGCCTAATTGTGACCTCAAAGCCTTTATTCTTGCGTTAATCGCCACGCGTAACACCGCGTTGGCGGCTAGCCGCGTGCCTTCATAAGTGCGTAATCGCGATCTATGATCGCGTCGATAACCAGCACAGTTTCGTCCGCAGCAGCGGTTGCGGGAAATAGTAGTTTCGTTTTGACGGTACGCGCGTCGGCTGCGTTCCTTTCGCAGCTGCGTAGTCGCCATCCATGATCGCGTCGATAGCGACCGCGAATTCGTGCGCACTTGTTGGAGCAAACGGTAGTTTCGTTTTGACTTGGTGAGTGCGTCGGCTATGGCGTCGGCCGCCTGCCTTCTGAACCGCAAGGTCGCCGACCATGATCTCGTCGATAACGGCCGCGGTTTTCTCCGCAGCGGTTGCGGTAAGCAGTAGTTTCGCTTTGACTCAGTGCAAAGCTGTCGAAGATGAAGAGCACCGGCTACATCGCGATGGGCGGGCAATTTGTTGGCGACCAGCTCACTGGCGAAAAAATAATCGGGATGTGCGCGCGGTAGTGAAAAGCGTGTCTCAGATGAAGACGCGCGCTGCGGCCGCGCTGCGATGGATGTCGCGAGGCCTTCGCCGCTGCTAGCTCAAATAAGTCATTGCTAGCTCAAATAAGTCATGAGATGACGAGAACTTCAGCTTCCGCACTGCTCTTATTCTTTCTAGGGTTTTACGTGCCAAAACCAGTTCTGACTGTGAGGTACGCCGTAGTGGAGGGCTCCGGATTAATTTTGACCACCTGCGGTTCTTTAACATGCACTACAACGCAAGCACGTACACGGGCAAAAGTTTTTGCATTTCGCCTCCATCGAAATGCGGCCGCCGCGGCCGGGATTCGATCCCGTGACCTCGTGCTCAGCCACGAAACGCCTTTGCTAACTGAGCCACCGCGGCGGGTGCCGCACTGCTCTTGTGCAAAATAGAAACAAGATTTGCTAATTCATTCAGTAAATAAAAGCCTGTTGACGTAGTAAGCATTCATTTATTGTTTTCTTGATACCTTGGGTAATTCGACATTCGGGTAATTAGGACATTTTAATTCGGTTAAATAGGGGGGGGGGGGGGGGGTTCCATTGGCGCTTCATGGAGCTTAGCAGGGTTCCCTGGAACGAACATGCTTGAGAACCGCTGCTGTAGAGCACTACAATGTTGATTGTCATAATAATTATTGTGTGCACTTTGTCTTTGGCTGGTACCTGTATGAAAGGGGCTGAAGGGGTCATCAAGATGGTTAGCAGCATTTTCCCCCTGCCCTTCTCATGTAAGAAATGGACAAATAAGCTTAAAACTTCCAAGACAATCAAATGCAAGGCATTTGGCAACACTTCCAGCTTGAACATTAACAGTATTTGTGTCTCAAATGGGGCCTAGCATCCATGCTTCTCTTCTTTCACCAAGGATTACTTCTGCCATCTTATTTCATTGGGTCTATTATTGTGATGAATGCAGCATAGGGAAACATTCTGTCGACAGGAAGATATGTTTCCTGTAATCCTGTATGTTTCACTGCATTGCACTTATTAGAACGAACATCAATCAACTTGTCCAAGTATCAGCTTTGCTGCATCAGGGCTACATCTGAGAAAGTACAAGAGTGCTAAAGCAGGGCCTAAAACTGCTCTGAGCCTGATCAGTTTTCTTTTGCTGCCAAAGCTTGTTCGCCATAATTGAAAAGTTCATTCTGTATTTGCATGTGTGATGGTTATGGCACTTTCATTGACTGTAGGCTTACACACACAGGCTATAAAGGAGATTTAGGGGCCCTAAAAGCAAACAGTTGTCTACCTAAACTGATAGATAAGCATTTTAAAATTAAAGGTTCTCCACTGTTGCTAATTGCCAATAACAGAGCTTCTGTCAAAAGGAGAAGGACATAAATGTGGAAGTTAAGTAGTAACACCACTTTAAAATTTTCGGAATAGCTACTGCTGATGTAATACAAGTGTCACATGGTGCACTTTCGATGATCAAGCCTGGTCAGGATTGAATTTCTTGATCGTGATCGTATTTGACAAATTTTATTGCAATTGAAAGTGTTCATGTGACACTGGTATCAATAATATAGCAGCAACAATTGCTCAGGACTAAATATTTGATCTTGTTAAAATGTAGATTGTATAGGATTTGAACATGAAATAATGTCTTATCAGATATTATACAAAAGAATTCGCTGGTGCTGCTCTGTTTACACTGCTCTGTTGCCACTATTTTCAGGAATGTGGCATCCTGTATGCACCAAACTATAACTCACCAAGGGAGTACTTTCTACTGTCACTGGTGTAGCATTGGATGTACTATGCCAATGCATAGGTGACACACAATACTATACTCCATTCTTGGATGATCTAAGGGACAGAAAGTGTTCTGCCTGCAACTTAAATATTCTGAGCGGCTAAGTTGTCTTGGCAGAGGACATATGCCGAGAGATTTACAGGATTGCGATGAATTGTTCCGGCCTGACTTCCTAGTTAACTGTAGTGTACCTGTAAGGCTCGTAGTTCCATGTGTGATGTGTTAAGTGGTGCACAGTTCATCTATTTATGTTGTTTCACTTTTTCATGGACAATTAAAGTTATGTGATTTGCAGCACCTGTTGACAGTAGTACTCATCACAACAGGTTGACACTACACTGTCTTTTTTGGATGACTATGTGTGCAAAGCTCTTGAGGCAGGTGCAATGCCTTACAAGCCTCGAGTTTTCACTGCAGTGACCTTGGAAGGCAAGTGAATCTACTCCTTCTTGTGTGCAGCTGCAGTTGCTATTGTGGCATTAGTCAAATTTATAATGTGGAATTTCGTAGCGTGAAAATGACAAAAAGATACAAATGTGTATAAAAGTGCAAAAGGTCGACCTAGTCAGTGTGCTCACATGTGTATGCATTGAACAGGTCAGTTACCACATATATTTTGCACAACCACTGCATCATTGTACGGAACATAGTCTGCATCCCCTAATTGCTCTAATGCTACTCAAAATTACCATATTTCATGTTAAGTGCTAACAAGAAGTTTATCCACATTTTCACTGCAGACGGAGGGTGTGCAGAAGAAAAGTGAAAATGACCTTTCGCTTGATGGGGTCTGAGCTCCCTTTACGAGGCAACGCAGCAGTCAGTTGATAAATTGAAAACGAACACAGTTCCTGACTGACATATCGTAATTAACAACAAAAAAATCTATGTACATATGGCAAGTACATGTAATTGGTACACAAATGCTAATAAAACAGCGCGAAATAAATTACATACAAAGAAATCATTTTCTTTGTATGTAATTTACTCATTTGGTGTCGCATTTACCTCTCCTTTGTAAATGAACATTAGTACACACCAGAAAGTGCCTGTGACAAGTGATAGGTGATAGGTGATAGCAAAACTGCACAAAATCAGAATACAGAACAAGCATGCAAAACAAGTTATAGAGGGGATATGTTTATGCTCACAAAGCACATTAAGGCACCTGTGGCCATTGCAGTGAATTCACCTTGCATTGCTCAGAACTTGTGTCATTTTGTGCTGTCTTTACAATCACCATCACTAAATTAAATGCTTCTTGTGCTGCTGAAGTGCGTGCTCAGTTCTCACTTTGTTTCTGTACTAGTTTTGACTGACTACCAGCATGTATAACTCGGAAGCTCATGGAGGCCCTTGCTTTGTGTTTCAGATGTGAGAACTGCGTCCTCTGCTGTGTTCAACGTGGACATAGCTGGCTCCATTGGCTGTTCAGAATCAGACATGGATATTTTGTCTCCGGACTATCATTCATTCACATCTGATGTGCTATTTTCCGAAAGGTGAAAGGGGCATGCATGCTTCCCATAACAACGCTTAAGCAAAATTGTGAGGATTTTCAGCGAATGGTAAAACTGAAGAACATCAATGAGTCTGCTTTCAAAATATTTTCATTGTACATTTTTTGCCTACTGAAACTAAGATGTACTCTGAGCAGCAGCTGTCTACCTGTTCTTTCCTTTTTTTTCTTTTTTTTTTCAGTTAAAGATAGAGTGCTTTAACTAGTAGAAGTGTGGTGCTCTATGACCGAAGTTTCTCCTTGTCATATATGGACTATAATGTGACATAATGCTACTGAAATTTGTAGCACTTACATTATACTGCTTAGCAGCGTAATGCAGCATACTGCATTATGCTGCTGCTCATTGCCAGACACCGAATTCCATCTCTTGTGGTGCATCTAAACCATCAGCCACCATTGTGGGGAAGACAGAAAAGAATTATGCAGTTAAGGAGTACCTAAACTTTACTAAGCAATCTGATTTGCAGATTATGATGCCATAAACATGTTGCCCACCTTGTAACCAAGCTTGTTTCCAAGACTGTCTTGATGGCACTATGTACACACAATATTTGATATTTTTATACTGATTACCTGGTCAAGTCATTATAAAATGTAATTTGTAGCAAGTTGCTGTACAAGTAGGAATTTTACTATGATTTGCATCAATTAAAGTGGAAGTACCATAATGCAGTAACGCAGTCACAATAACAAAAATGTGCATGTGGGCTGCTCACAGCCATACCAAAGACATTATTCTCGGCAAAGAAGCTTGCTTTCAATTCTCACGGGATCTAATTGACAAGGTCTTGCTCAGTTTCTAACCACTGGACTTGATGTTGGCGTTTTTTACACTTTCAGTTCTGAAAAGGCAAGCCCATGGTCAGCACTGGGCCGGAGAAAAAGTGAAAGCAAGGACTACGAAGATACAAGACTGGAAGTCAGAAGTGTCGATGTGAGTGGGTTTGCGCAGAATCTTATTTGGATTCCGCTGACTCATTTCTCTTGGGATATAATGGCTGTTTGCTAGGGCACGTTGCCTGGCTTGTTGGTTTGGATTCACAATAGACACGGAGCACTGCAACATGATAGGGACCAACAATAAGAAGACACATACACAGCGCTAACTTAAACTAAAAAAGGCTTTTTTGTTGGAAGTTAGCGCTGTTTATGTGTCTTCTTATTCTTGGTCCCTGTTGTGTTGCGCTACTCCCGTGTCTATTATAATGGCTGTAAAGTGCTTCTTCGTGGCACCTCTAATCTTTCTAGCCATCATGATCTGCTGTCACGTGAGATTTCAGAGGCTTCCTTTATATCTAGGGACATGGCCACAGGTATTCCCCAGCCTTCTGTGACAGTACTGGGAAACTAGCTGCCTTGTTTAAAATCCGCTAACTTGTTTTCATTGCCATAGTGGCTTCGTGCTTGCTTGTGATGCATGTTATAGAACATGTCCTACCTTTTCATTCTCATACCCTGTTTTCTTGATAACTGTTTCGTTGGAAATCTGCTTTCATGTCATCCGCTCTTCTTGCACTTTTCTTTCTTTAGTGCTGTTATTTGTCATCTGTCCACAGTGCCTGCAGCATGTCGCGCACGTGTACAGAAAAGTAAAAGCTTGCATTAACAGGAAGAAAGCAGCTGCTTCATGCCCACCAAGTTTGGACATTCTATTGACTCCAAGTGTTACTGGAGAACAATTAGGGTCACAAGTGCCCCAACCTATGCAGATTGACTTTCTCTTCTACCTGCAGAGGAGTGCAGTGTCGCTCTGTGTGATCTATGATAAATGTACCATCTGAAATGAATAGGAACAGCACATTCAGTACGTTTGTGAGCTGCATAAACATGAATATAAAGGGGCTGTTACCATATAAATTCTGCCGGCCTCGGTAGCCCAATGGCTGGCGTGTTCTGCTGCTGTGCACAAAGTTGCGGATTGGCTTTGTGGCCACGTTAGCAGCATGACAATGTGGGCTGAATCCGAAAATGCTTGTGTACCCACGTTGCATTTGTGGGAAATTAGGGCTAGGGTAATTAGCACTAGGGCTTGTCAGTGAGCCGTGAGGTAAAGTACCTCACCTGGTCAAAATTAATCCCTAGCCCTACACTATAGTGTCTTTCAGTTGTTATTGCACGTGTCTTGCTTCAGGATGTCAGATACGTCATCATCAAATTATCTTCGCAAGAAAACACCTAAAGATTTTTTTTAGTGCAGTGAAGTTGTCATGATTAAATGCTGGTGCAGAATGTCTGCTCCGGTTAGCTCTACAGGAACATATATTCCACAACACTGCTGCTCCATGTGACCATCACTTGTCCAGCTTTCAAACGGAGCTGTGAAATGGAGGTAAACCCAGGTTCATTAACCCGGCCATTGATATGTCTGCTGCCTCCAATGCTTGTTAACTTTTTGTCGAGGCATTCTGTGATCGCTTGACTCACTTACTGCTTACACAGCTGTCAAAGTGCTCGGTCAAGTATGTGCAGCGTAAAATGTCGGGGATACTGAGTCTGTTGCGTGGTGGTGCAGATTGTTCATTAGCGCACATGAGCGCGACAGGATGTCGTGAAGTGTTGCAACCGTGGGAACAGTGCCATCAACAAGCTGTACCGGCATGGTAACTAACCATCGCGTGCCAACTTCTGCTATGTAACACCGCTGCTCTGCTGCTACTGGGCACCACAGTGCTGCATCATTGGGAGACGGAAATCTGGATCAAGAGTCACAAGAATTTTGCTTGTATCTCTCATTTTGCTTGTATCTAGAAGTTTCTTCGTCTGATAACTTACACTTGTGAGCATTATCATAATTGTTTTTCTGAAACAGTACGAATATTGTTTTGATGTGCGGAGAATAATAGATTTAGAGTAAAAATTATGTCTGTAAAAAAAGTTCCAGGGCCATTCCTTTTGGAAGTGAGTTAAATTTTAGATTGTTGCTGTAAGCAAATAACCTGTCATTCCTGCTCTTATCTTTGCACATGAATATGGCATACCTTTTGCTCTTATTTGAGCTCTTAATTTGAGAGTGCTAGTTGTAAGCAGTCATGTTTTCAATGTTGCCAGTGCTAAAGCACCCTCTTAGCCATGTCTGTGCAATGCACCACGCAACAGCTATGGCTCTGTGGAGTGCATGGAGGCAGTGTGGAGGGTGCACAACAGTTGCAAGAAAGGTGCACTGGAAATGAAAATTCCTCTGCCAGAAAACCATTCCAAGGCTGCAACAAGTAGTGATCTGGGCATAGTGGCCTCTTCATCTCAAAGGCTGCTTCACTTGAATTTCAGCTGTGATTCTGCAAGGTTGCAAAAGTCTGTTGAATGTTTTTCTTAGCATGTTCATTCAAATATACTATAGTATCAAGTCAAAAGAAAGTCGCCTTGGAATTTTTGTGATTGCTAAAAATATGATCCCAAGCTTGTGACATATCTAAAAAGTATAAGCAATAATAAATATACTGGATATCTGTGAAAACCACGAGTGAAAGTAAGATTATGAAATGCATACGCTTGATTTGTGTGATGCTTCACAAACCATGGATTTTATACATCAGCTGACTGGACAAGAATTTTTGCTGTGATAAGATTTGAAATGTGTGGGATATTTGGTCGCCATGGAATTCCACATGGAAAATGCTACAAAGACATGGCAATGGCTTATGGAATTCACTTGGTACATGCTATTCCAATGCCTACAAAGACAGACTTGAAGTATTGAGAAACTGCATTCCACCGGCACCTATGCTTCCTTCACACGTCTTGTTGCTAGCTTACTCTTTAACTCTTTTTTTTTTTTGTAGCTATTCTAGATTACAAAAGATCATATTGCTTGGCAGTTGCTAACCATGACTAGACTCCAGAAATGCAACTGCTGTGTAATGCACATTGGTGTTATGCAAGGCTTCTCAATGGTAATTGAGCAGCAGTTTAATTTATTGGACCACACTGCCATGTTAGTTTCATTCACAGTCTTAGTTCCATTCACAGTCTTATTTCCATTCACAATCTTGATTTCACTTTTACTGCATGGCTTTGTTGTCATATTTCTGTTGTCTTGTTAGAATGTGCCCACAATATCGGGAACTCAATGATCTTGAACATCATAATTCTTTCTAGAAAGATGGGTCCATCGTACCAGTTTGTAGGTGCTCTCGTAGATGTTTGTGGCATTTTCTAGAATTTACCTGGTCACTGCAAGCACATCTAGAAGATTAATATTTTGGACACTGCTAAGAGTGTGATAAAAGTTCTGAATAATTTCTGTGTGGGTTTTACATGTCAGTGAGCCGTCTGCACGGTGCATAACTCATTTTGTACATTCAAGTGTCATCGTGGGATTTCAGTATGAGATGTACAGCAATCTTCTTTTTTTTCTTTTTTGTATCTTTTTAAGTCTTCGAAACAGGAGGACGTGGAACTAATGAAAACACTTTTCTCACCTGTTTCTAATACAAATGCAGTGAAGGTAAGTGTTCCTTCTGTTTTCTTTTTTGTTTTTTTTGTTTGCCATAAGTTATAATTCCGCATCTGTGATCAAATGTCCCTTCATTTGAAAAAAAGTTGACCAGCTCATACCTGCACTTTTATGCTTATTCAGCCTTTTCTATTTAGGCTTCATTGAGTATGGTTCTCAGCTCATTCGTGTCAACCCCTTTTGTGAGCATATGTGTTTTTTGCTTAAACTGCCACACTAGATATTGCATGCGTAATTCATACAAAAAGATTAAGCTTTAGATGAGAACCCGAAGAATATCCAGTATGTAGAAATCAAGTGGGAGTGGAAGAAGTAAAAAAGACAGTGGGACATCCAAACACAGCACTGTGCTTGCATCTCTCTTCCAGCTGCTTGGGGTCAAGTGTTTTTGAGGTCACAGCCTACCAGCACATGTTAATTACAACAGAGCTGAAAATTGGGCCAGTTGATTCACGTTTCTCATTCGAAATCAGTGCTACATAATATGCAATAATGGACAAAGAAACACGAAAGCAGGAGGGGTGCCCACTTTTTTTATAGTATTAGACAAAAAGCAATGTAAAGCCAACACAGGGAATTAAAACAAGTGGCTTTTATTACTTCTAATGTAAGTAGGTGGTGCATAGTAGTAAACTATAATGTCAGCAGTTCTTGTGCGAGATTCACCTTATATCATGGCAGGCTGAGCTCATTGCCTCATGAGTTTTGTTTTGTTATGCCCTGTGGCAAATATTTTGATGAAATGGAGTGGCACCCCTCAGCATGACACAAACGACCTATCCACAGTTACAAAAAAAGGTCAAGTAGGATCAGTTCGCGTGTATTACAAGTTGTGCAACTGCTTACTTTTAATTCTCTGAGAGCTGCAGTGTTAGTAATGCCTGAAATATTGATGTTGCTTAGTGTTTAGTTACATACTTTCGTCCTTATTTCTAATTTTGTGTGTAGTACAGAAAGACCATGTTGATATTTGGTGAGCCGTGTCTATCCATAGGGCAGGCTGTGAGAGAGCTGAGCTGCATTATGATACATATTTAAAGCAGCTTAGAATCATGCCTATATATTTAAACTGGTTGACCATTTGAATAGGCTTTGCTGTTTAACCTTTAACTTGTGTGCGTGAAGTGCATCCCCATTTCTTTCATTTTCACCTTAAAAAGTGCAGGTCATTTTTACTGTCTAAATTTATGTTTCATTATTTTAACTTCTTGATACACACCACATTGTAGCTGTTTAGTTGGCACTTTGAGAAAAAGCAGCTCACAAATGACTACTCACAAAATTTGAAACTGAAAAAAAGGCAAGATAAGCTGGAGAAATAATCCGTAGTTTTCATATTTACTCAAATAGAAAAAAAAAAAAAGACCTGAATCATAAGAAAGGTACATAGGTACTTATAAAAAAAGCTTTTGTGAGGCATGTCTTGCTCGAAACCTTTTTGTTGTTTGATAGCATCCTGAATGTGTGGCTAACATCTGCTCTGGCTTGATGAGCTGTGTGCCCAGTATTACCAGCATCAAATAAATGTTAATGGATAATTTTTCTTATGTTTCAGGCTGCTTCAGTTGTTTCTCCAGATTTTAGCTCTGAAAATGTTCATGTGGCATCGTCATCAGGCCTGCAACAACAGAAGGCAGCTGTGTCTAAAAGTGCAGAGCTCTGGGGAATTGAGCGAAAGCGACAAAGCTGACGAACTATGAAAAACATTGTAAAAAGCTGCAGTGCTTCTATATTGTAATGTAAAGCTTTGAATATATAGATGACATTTTGTAAGTATTATTTTAACTATGGTGTGTTGCATTTACTCTAGCAGTTATCTTAAGAAAACCCCGAAAAATGGCCATGAAAAAATTTTTCCTCTTGTCTCGATGGGGAAATATACAGGGTCTTTCGCGTAACTTAGCCAAGGATTAAAAAAAAGTGGTAAGCCGCAGCGGGGTGAAATCAACGACATATTGTTGGCCATCACGTGGCACTCTTTTTGAAAAAACGTAAAATCCTTAAAGTTCGAGATTTGTATACTTACACTCTACTGTGTTTATATAAAGAAAGCAGTTCAGGGCAGATTAGATGCTTTTCTCGATATTGCACAACTTCAGCACAACCCGACAACGTATCCTTTTCGGTATCAACCACCATGACACGTTTGTTTTTCACACACACAGTACTGGCCGACAGAGCATTCGGCATATATTGCCAACGGCATTAAATCACTTTGACACACTGAATATTGACGTCACAACGTTAACGATGAAAGACATACGAAGTTTATTCGCGCAATAAAAATAATCAAAAAAATCTTTTTTTTTTGTGTCTAGCCATTGTATTATGTATGTATATTATGAGTACTTAGCCTTTCTATTTCATTTTTACTTCCTACATGTCCTTAGAGATGTGTGTTTGATTGTAATGTAATCTTGGACTCATTGTATGTCTGGTACAATGCTTTTCATGAAGGTTCAGAAATGCTAAATGTGTTTCCTCTCCATTGCTGATGGGTGGCTGGAGCCCAGTTAAGCTGCAGTGTAGCAGCTTTTTCTTCGGCCTCCTTTTTCGCCTTGTAAAGTTGCGAAATAAAGTTGCTTTGTTTGATTGATTGACTCCTCGGAGTACTTTTTATATTTACGTTTTAATATCTTAATATCCCTTTAGGGCCAAGTGTGTTTTGTTATGTTGTAAAGGGGGGTCAGAAAAAACAATCCAATTGTTTGTGGCAACGTACCTCCTGTGTAATGCATTTTTGCTGCATTTAAAAAAAGCCCAAGAAAAAAAACAAAAAAACATAATTGCGCTCATGCGCTGTCATATTTCAGCGCTGTCAACTGTGTTTCGAGTGAACGAAGTGGGTTTTCAAACCATGGCAAAGTAAGCAGCCGCCACTTCTAGCATTGGCTTGACAGTGCAGCAGCGCCTTGCACAACGGCACTCTGAAAGGACTCGCCGCTGTCTCTGATAAGCGACAACCAGGCCACTGCACAGTTCGTTCGCTCGAAACACAGTTGAGAGCGACGCAATACCATAGCGCATGAGCTCAATCATGTGCTTTTTTTTTCATATTTCATGGTTAATTTTTTTTTTATTCCAGAATAAAGCACCATGCAGGAGGTATGTTGCCACAAAAAACTGGATTGTTTTTTCTGAACCTGCTCTACAATGTAACAAAATGCAGATGGTCTTTAAGTGAATATTACATTTTTTTGGAATTAATTTTACTTCGTTAACTAATTAAGCTGAATATAAAAAAAAACACTGAGGAGAGCCACATGATGGGAAACAATATGTTTTTGGTTTCACCCAGCTGCAGTTTACCGCTTTGTTTTTAATCGGCTCATATTACGTGAAACACCTGATACTTTTTTCTCACAATATAAATTTAATTAAGACATTGAATTACAGAATGACATGACCATGTACAAATGCTAACTTGATTGACAAAGACTAGAATGTCAGTACTCTTGAAGTGTTGCACAGAAGTATATAAATAAAACTTTATGTGACAAGCACCACCAGAAACTGACAGGCTAAAGAGTGAAAGAAAAGCACCCATAAAATTATAAAAGAAAAAACATTTCCCACTTAGCGTGAACAGCAAGAACAGAAAGTATGGGATATTGTACAACTTCATGGTTAACTAAACGGTGCAAAACAGAGGAAAAGGATGCGGTATACTTGAGTCCTATAAATACATACATTTTTTAACTCGAATGAATGCTCTGCATAGTAGGTAGCATTGTTCGATCAACAAGTTCCTTGACTGCACCAAGAAATGTGCTGCCCTTCCTTATGAGTACATGCTCCCGTATGCAGTAACCCTACCCTATCTAGACGTAGAGTGCTATGTTGCTATGCATTAATGGTGAATCTGATGCCGCTAATGAACGTCGCTTAGTGATTGGGAATAAAAATTAAAAAATCATGCAGATTCTACGCAGATGTTGGAATCTATTTGAGGCAAAGGTTTCATGAAGTGCTTAATGAAATGCTATAAATTTGCCCATTTCATTCGGGTATATTTGGTGTAAAGGAAACTCACGAGTAACAGCTCTTGCTTACCCGTGCTATGCAATGTGAGAAATCTTGCATAGGCTTGTATTTCTTCATTTCGTTTTATTTATTTTACGTGTACTGCCCACTTCACGGCCAGTGGCCAGTCTCCCATAGTGGGTATTGGACATAGTAGTATGGAAATCATAATCATCATCAAGACGCGGCAATCATCTCAAAGAACTAGTACCTCCCACTTCTTGGTGGCATGTGCCGTTGCATGGAAATAATCATCATCCTAATGAACACGTGGACGCGCTTCTTGGTCCAGCCCCTGTTATCGGTATGTGCCATAGTATGGATATCATAATCATCATTAACAAACGGCGATCATCTCAAAGAACTAGTTGGCATTGGCACGATATTAACCTCCCGCTTCCTAGTCAACTCCCGTTATGGGTGTTCGCCATTCTATGGGAAACGTCGTCATCATAACCAACATACAGACAAGCTTTTTGGCCAATCCGCTGTTGTGGGTATGTACCATAGTATGGCAATCATAATCATCATCAACACGCGGCGATCATCTCAAAGAGCTAGTTGGCGTTGGAATGATATGTACTTCCCACTTCTTGGCCAATCCCCTGTTGTGGGTATGTACCATAGTATGGAAATCATCATCATAATCAACACGCCGGGACCATCTGAAAGTGCTAGTTGTGTTCGCAAGAGAGGAGTGTGCTTGTTATCGTGGAGTTCATAAGTAAATGCAACTAGCCTTACACAGGATGGTGGATGTTTTGTTAAATATGGCAATAAAGAAAAAAAATGTGTGGTCGTCAATTAATGGTTACAACATTGGCCTGCTGTACTTGGGGGACTGAAATGCAAATCCTGCTGCCAGATGCACTTAATTTTTTATTTAAGGCCAAACCCCATATGCGCGAAAATGGACGCGACAGCGACAACTGACGATATGAGCGACGAAACTGGCCGTTTGCGCGACGTGTCGCGTGGTTGAAATTGCGCGATCGCTCGGTTTTTCAAATTTGAAATCCGTCGCCCAGAAGTGCTGTGCTCAAGCAGCCAATCGTAAAACAACAGAACGGGATGTACATCTGTGACGTACTGCCGGCTGTCTCCACGTGTGGTTTTCGTCGATTGTCACGACCTCCTCTCCTCCTCTACGCCCGAGTCACGTGCACACAGTGAGCAAATAAAGTAATGTTTATGCACGTGCATATAAAAAAGATACTGCAGGACAATGATAAAAAGTTTTATGTATTATTGTGCTACAAAACATTTTATTTTACACTGCATACTGCTGACAACGCGCCACATTTGGTACGAGTAGACGCTCTCATGCTATCAACAATGGAGATCGCTTGCTGAAGCAGTCGCGTGAATGGGATTTGCCCGTGCAAGTGACAGCTTGCGCGAAGGCGTTCTACATCGCGTCGCTCGTTGCTGTCGCGTGCATTTTCACGCATGTGGGGTTTGGCCTTTATTCTTTAAGAATGCAAATCTACTTGGTGAGAACCCGACCAAGTGACCGACCCAGGTGAAACCATGGAACGCTGAGCAAAGAAAGTTTTAAAATTACCGAGATTGGGGGCACGTTCCACCAACTAAGCGGAATGCTCATACTGTATAATCATTCAGATTGTGTGCTACTGTAATCGTATGTGGGTGTTATAAGTTGGCAATTGTGAAAGACTAGAAAGAACTGAGAATATGTACAAACTTTTTGCTACTGAACTGATGCGGAAGAAAATGCTAAAACAAGCATTTGGAGATGAAGCCACGGACCGTAGCCAGACAAACAGGTGGTTCAACCGATTGAACAGTGTCCAGTGTGTGGACAACAATAAACGCCCTGGAATGTCCGGCTTAGCAATGGCTTGTGAAAAAATTCCGCTGAGTCATCAACGAGCTTTAGGAATCCCACTGGACCTGCGCCAAAATTTTATGGATGAACTGGGAACATGCCGCAGCTCTGCGAAATTTGTTCCCTCCTCTCCTTATGACCAGACAGAAGGAGCAGGGAAAATGCACTGATGAAATAAACCAGTCCACGTGCAAACATGCATCAATATACAAGCACACACACATAGAAACACATGCAATGCAATTCATCACGGCCAACGCAAAGCAACATCAACACACCATTACAACAGCACACAGTGCGTTGTGTGCCCCTAGATTTCTGAACAAAAATCTATAGAACAGCTCATGATGACATATTTCTTTCAAACAGGGCTGGCGGCAAAAGCCACATTGCTATTTTTACCTTTCTGAGTAGTTAATGTTTAATAGTATCTCCCATGAAATGTGCGGCGAGAAATATTAACCTAGCTTGTTTAACCTAATCGGCTTTTATATCTATTATGGCCTAACATTTTGGCTATCTGCCTTATCTCTAATGTACTAAATTACTAGGCACGCCTTGCAGTGGCTGAGCAGCGTACCATTATTGTAGTAGGGTAGCTTCCTACCCGGAACTCTTGAAGCACTCCTCCGGCAGAAGATAACAAGGAACTGGGGCGGAATATCTTAAGGACAATCGCGGGACGGTGGCGACACGCAGTCCTGCTGAATGCGTTCTGATGAACAAGTCCGCGTTTAGCCTTCGTGCGACACAGCGGCGCGCCTGGTACTACCGGTACTATCAGCGTGAAATAGCATCTAGACAGGAAAGTAGCAAGCGCCGAGTTTTCAAGGAAGTAAACGCAAGCCAGACAGATTGCTTGGGAACAAGATACGCCCCGAAAGGCGGAAACCTTTTTTAGAGTGTAGGGTCCATCATTTTAATCTCGCAGAATGAAGTCGGAAGTACGCCGCATGAGGACCGTTTATCCCCTTCCTTAGAGTGCAGATACTGACGCTGGTTTTAAATGCGTAAGCATTTCTATGCTTACCAACAAGAAAACTGTCCGTCCGTCCGCCTGTCCCGTAAGACAATCACTTTTAAGACAAAGCCCGCAGCAGCGAGCGACTTTACCTTCGTGCTGCCTGTCGCTTCAACGCGAACAAAGCGGCGAGAACACAGTGCTCACGAAGGCCTCAGCAAACGCCGCAAATCGCTTTCAAGATATGGGCTCGCGCATCTCCCTTCAACGCAAAGCGGTGCAAACACAGCCCGCGGAGCTATCAGCAGTCGGCACTCTGCTTTGCAGATCGCTTTCAAGATAAGTTCCCCGCGGCCGTGCCAGAGTACGTTTGATCGGTCCGTGCCGCCTCCGCGGAGTCTTTCGATCACAGTTCAGTAATGGTTCGACGCGGATGGACAATGCGCTAAAGATCGTTAACGGCTTATGATGATCGGAACGTCATCAGCGCACCTGGCGCCGCCACCTGCAGAACGTTGCTTGCGTTATCAGTGCACCTTCCGCCGCCGTCCGCACCAGTTCGTGTCGCCGCAGCTCTGTCGTTTGTACTGACCGAATCAAGTGTAATGACACTGATAATGACACCGGACTGAGTGGAGATGAGCGAGTGGCACAATGCTTACCCATACTTTGACAACTCCCAGAGGAGTTTCTGTGTAAATTTTTTATCTTCCGCAAGGCTGCACGTATTTTTAGTGCACAGCCGCGAGCGGAAAAGGGGGCAAATGGCGATGGTGGCGGCACGCTCCTACGCTCACTCGATGCGATGGATATCAGTACTATTAATTAAGCGCAGAGGCAGTCGTTTAGGTTATGCGCTTGCCCTTCGCAATAACGGAGTCTGAGAGACGTGCGCGTCGCGTTCGTTATAAGCCCAGAAACCGGTGGAGCTTGCGCATGGCCGGGGATTTAATTAGCTCCACTTTTCTCGGTAGCGACCGCCAGAAAATCCCCATAGTAAATGGGAACGTAGCCACGAAAGCTCGAGAGTGCGCGAGCGTCAGTTTGCGAGGGCAGTAAACAAGAACCTGAATACTTGTATTTTTGCCGTGGCTTATGTACCGCGACATATCTGTCTCCTGAAGTGGTATAATTCATTTACACCTTATTTGACTATCAATCCTCTGGCAACTCTTGTTCGTAAGTTAGATTAGGTTAGGTTAGGTACAGAGCATTGAAAGCACTTCTTTATGGAGCGTACGGTCCTGATCGCACTGTCCGCCTCACGGCATATCAAGGTGGCTAGCATTTGCATTTTTTGTCGCCCTGAGAAATCTTTCGTGTATATGCCACTGGGGTGTAGATGGAAGACCAGGGAAGCTATACTATGGTGGGAATTATGCATTTCTAACTATGACTATTAAGATGTGATGTTGTAATTGCTTATTTGAACTATTAAAGAATGAGAACTATATATGATCCAGTGGTTTTCATTTATTTAGTGACCACAGGGACCATGACCTTATGGTCGCTACGGTACACCGCCGTAGGGTGTACGGCAAAGGTTGGCACGCTGTGCGCGTTGTTTGTGACCGCACACAACCGCTGTCAAAGCGCTGGCTACGTGACGATCGTCTAAATGCCGTTATCGACACTGTTAGGGGAGAGGCGGGCGAGAGCCCAGAGAGAGTCGGCGGCAGAGGCCGGCAGGGCTGCGCGCATGCGCCGTAGTGGGAGAGCGGGCACGCACATGCACAGTCTATAAAGGGTGCCTCGATGCCCTCCTCGCCCACCACTCCCCTCCACTGGGAAGTCGCGTTTGCTCTCCGCCGTGCGTTCGCTCCCCGTGAAAGCGCGCGTCGCTCGCGCTCTTTCGCTCGCACATAAGCCGCGTTTGCTCTCCGCCGTGCGTTCGCTCCCCGTGAAAGCGCGCGTCCCTCGCCCTCGCGCGCTTTCACTCGCACATACAGCATACGGCCAATGAGAGTTTTTTTTCTATTGCCGGATGCGACGATCGAAAGGTGAGCCCTTAACAGCTTCGCTGTAATAAAAGGAAACCGGATGTAAGCTTAGTGTGGCCTCCGGTATATGTTACAGCCCGCATCCTACATGCTACGCTGCACAACCATAAATTCTTGCTATGCCGAATCTGATTTACCCACGCCTATACTAGCTGTTGCAGCACCGAATAACGTTGTGTGTAGGCTGCAGCTATCAAACTTTCCTGTCTGTATGGCGAACGTAACTTAATCGACGTCCCGTTGGTACCACATGCAGAATAGCAGAAGCAAGTTTGCAGTAGGCCTTGTGAGCGCTGATGTTCTCATCGGCGATCTTTCCTTTGCATTTTTTCTTGTTCCGGTCTGTTAGCAGCCGTGTCTACAGCCTTCCTCGTTCCATTCACCACTAAAGCAATCGTCAAGGGAATCATTTGCTCGGCTCGGAGCCATTAAAGGCAGTCGAGTCTGGGTCCACGTGTCCTCCCGCTAGTCCATTTTCTGCTATTCACGAGCGAACTTTCCCTAGCTCTACTACAAAGCTTGTAACTCGCCAAGTTTCTCGCCGTAGACACCGTGTCCGCGCATGCGGGGAATGGGTCCAGCTTTTCTTCATAGCCGTTTATGCGTTCTTTGTTCTGATTTCTTTTTCTGGAGGCGTAAACTGAACTTCGCTTGATTATGAAGGGCGGGTGTTTCGAGTGAAAGCGACGTTTTCTCTTGCAATCACTTTTTCGCACGGAATGAAGTAGAACCGCCGGCTGATAGTCATCTCATCATGAAGGGCGTTGTTCCAAACAGAGCAGCTGTCTATTTTTTTTCTCTTTTGCTTCTGTTTTGTCGAATGCCATTATATATAGTCGACTACTCTGGCAACGCCGAAAGTAGCACGAAGGGTTCCTTCGACTAAGTTTCCGCGAAGTCCTGCTGAAGTCTTCTGACATCCCGAGTGAGCAAGCATGACAAGGGCTCCAGATTAGGTGGGGAGCTTTGATTAGACCTCTTCGTTGCGGTCCAGTAAAGTGTTACGAGCAACAGCAGCAGTTTTCACCCGTTACGTTAAATCACGTCTTTTTGATGAGACGCCGCCTTTTCACCCAGCGATACGAGTAGTTACTGGCGCAGAAGATCAAGAAGAATGGTTGCGCCAGATTATATATATATATATATATATATATATATATATATATATATATATATATATATATATATATATATCAGTGAAGTAAAGAGTAACAGGAGCCGGCACAGAAGTATTCAAAAAATAGAAGCACGTAGGAAAAACATAACCAAGACTTCACTGACGTTTCGGCCGGGGTCCGGCCTTCATCAAGATATATATATATATATATATATATATATATATATATATATATATATATATATATATATATATATGAATGCCCAACTTCCATTTTCTTTTACTTTCGCGTGCCGACACGCCAGCAGCGGTATGTGAGTGTGACGTACGTCACAGGTTTCGATGTATTTATATATTTTTCGCTTTGGCACAATATGAGTTCTAGAAGTTTGCCAAGTATTTCTTTCTTTGGTTCTATTAGAAAACATTTATGTCGATATTTACCGATAAAAAGATTAACCAGGCCTGAGCAGACGCCATCAAAATCAATGACGTCACGCCGAGCTTGTGCGGGAACTTGAAGGCAGCGTCGCCAACCGGCTTTCACTCTTGCCATTTTCTGCCTTACCGAGCTTCCTTTCATTGTAAAAGTGGCTTTTTATTATTGTAGAAGGGTCATTTACTGATACAGGGTCAAGTTATGTGTTTCAAAGCGAAGCTTTGTACCTCTACCAGCCAAGGGTTCTGTCGTGTCCGTCGTTGTAATCAAAAAACGATCCCGACGAACCGCTAACAATTGCAGGTATAGCAGTATAGCTTACTTGAATTCAGGCATTCAGCGTACAACTAAGCACTCGTTTTCGCAAGAAAAACCATAAAAACAAGCTTCAAAGTGATGAGCCAACATGATGGATGATAAGGGCTGCGGGCAAACAACGGAAACAGGCTCGGCGCGGTCCGTAAGATTAGATTGCAGCTGTTGCAAAGCTTATGCAGCTGCTTGAAAGAGGGTTGACGTCAACCGTTCCAGCCTAGTAACTGCTTCGGTTCATTTTCTAGACTACCCCACTATGGGGTAGTCTAGTGGTGTATATCACACCGATCATAATGCAGTAGTGAACATTGTTGTGAAGTAAATAATAATAAAGGCCGTGGTTAAAGTTACGTTGTAGTGCGTGAAATATCAAGTGCGCCGCAGTCACCGTGAGGGTGGCGTAAAAAGCTTCGCTTTCCAACCACTTTCACAGGGTGGATTGGCGGGCAATTTTTTTCTCTCTCTTTAGTGTGCCTTTCAATAAAACCTTTTGTGATTGCTATTTCCCGCCTCCTTTAGAGCAATGGATAGGAAAATAGCCGCAGTCATCTTACGCAGTATTGCCCTGGCTGCTTTCCGAACCGTCTGAGAAGGGCGAGTCTGCCTGCAAGCTAGTTTCCTCTCGGACACCAAGGCGATCAAAGGAGGTGATTCGAAAACAAGTCCCGGGCATTTTCCTCTATACCACTCATTGCGTTGGCGTATATGTCCCTAGGCGTACATGAATGTCCAAGGGTAACCGTATAACAGGCACACGCGGAGGAGGCCCTGCTGTCGTGGCTCACCGAACCATAAGCCGACGTGAAGAACAACACCGAGTGCACCAGAAAAAAAAAAAAAAAAAAAAAAAAAAAAAAATCGGGCGAGGCGACGCAAGCCTGTATCGCTGGTTCTGCCCGGCAGCAGTGGGCGAGAAATCGGATATGGCTTCCGTGGACCCGGTTTCTTTTAGTGCACGCCGCACATAGACCCTTTCCGCGTATGTTCTTTTTACCGGAAGCAACACACAGAGGGGACGGTGTGGCCTTACTGTACTTCCCCGGACATGAGCTGTCTTCCATTAGAGATAGCGATATGTTTTCATTAGTAACAATGCCGAAAAAAAGAAAAGAAAGAAAGAGGAACAAAAATGAAAAAGGTTTACTAGCCCTCCTTTTTGCCATTGACCGAAAACGAAAACGGCGGATGGAGACGGGGCAGCGGGTGCAGTCTGGATTTCGAGGCAGTCGGCAGCGGAGGAAGCGAGGACTGACAACCGGTAAACATGCTTCGACGGAGGAGCTCAGTTTTGCTCTGTACACTCTGATGGCAGTTCGCTGTGCGGCGAGTGCATTAGGAAGTGAGCACATTTGGGCGACATATAATATGAACTTAGGATAAATACGCGGGGGAGGGCTCTCCATCGGATGCCATTGTGCCGGCTACGTGCTTGGTGTTATAGGATTACAGTAGTGCTCCGCCCACTCCATTTCCGCGCTTAGTGCTTTTGCACCGCTCGCGTGACCCTGTGATAAAAAGAAATGAGACATTATACATTCTGAATCATTAACCCGAGTATGAAATAGCCAGGAAAACTGAAAAAAAGAAAAGTATGTAGGAAAAAGCGCAAACAATGAATGAGTCATCGCCTTTAAGTTTCCCTTTTACCGTAATGCTAATTCGATTAGCTTCATCTAGTCAGCTCATATGAGAGAGAGGATCAAGCTAAATATACAAGTCACCGGGCAGGTAGCGATTTGTATATGCAAAATTGTTGATGTTCTGTAGCTCTACGAATCGACTGGGAGATCGCTTCACGACCATGTGAAAATAAAATGGAAGCTGTTCACTCACCAACGCAGACTCATTTTTGCAAAGCAAAAACAACGCAACCACAGCACCGCTGCCAGAATATACATCATTGGATCGATGCCCAATTTCTATATTCCGAAATGTGTTAGATTCCGAAACACGCCGTTCGTTTCATTCTCAAGCACATGTACCTTATACACTGATTTCATTATTTTTCTCACAATTCGGAGTAAGACAAGTGAAAAACTGGAGTTTTGAAACGTGCGACAGGCAGCCTCTCTCGTCCCTTCTGCCCCCTGCTGCGCTGCTCATTTTCCTCGGCGTGCAAATACAGGAAAGCCTACTGACTTCTTTTCGCAGTTTGACGAGCTTGCGTAAACCTTTTATTCATAGTTTGATGAGAACCAAGGAGACATTTGTAAGCCGGAGATTCTACGCGGAGAAAAAGAGATAATGTTCACTACTCCCGAAAAGACGTCACCTAGCTGCGGCTCTGTTGGCACGCTGCACGAACAGATTGAAAAAGAAGACCGATAATTATTGATTACCGCACAGAAAGGACACTGGCGGTGAGGATCGATACAATGCCACAAAGACATACGCGTAGTTACTGTCCAGCCCTGCGCCTCCGGCGCCTTTCTTGTTTACCTCCCGCTCTTTCGACGGCTTTACTCGTGGGAGCTGCCACATGGTTACCGCAGGCATCAGCGTTAAGGCAAGTAGAAAAGCAAAGAGAGAAATATGATTCGATGAACACTGGGTGGCAATGCCTGAACCGAGGTGCAGCCGGCGCTGTTTCCCGCATCTTCATCGGTCGGACGTTCCCGCACAGTAGGCACCAGACTGATGACGTGGTGTGCCTTGAACGACAGCGAAGCGTCCGAGCGTCCGTGGCCACAGCTGCGGGCGAATCGTGGTCATTTAACGCCACAGGTTAAAACATTAGCGATGAATCGTGCGTGGATGGATGGATGGATGAAAAACTTTATTATGGTCCTTTAGGGCGCGCGTGGATCCTAGCGACTTTATGGGCACGAATTTGATGTAATCAGGTCACCTCAGCTGTACTCTTACTCCAATTGTTTCACGTTCTTGCGGGCATTCGTGTACAGTGCTTAGTTTCTCATGTTTCAGCCTCAGCCGCGATAACACAACTTCACGCAATACCATAAACGCGGCCAGGGATGCGCGAAGGTGACACATAGAATGTTATTAAGCGAAATATATGTATTTTGTTTGGTGCTACTCGCGGTTTTAATACGGCTTTTCTGCACACCTACACACTTCCGGCAGCTGTGGCATTATGTTCCTGTACGCGTTGTTTCAATATGGACAAGAAATTGTCAGCGCCCTTGTCACGTTTTTGTATTTATTCATGGCCTTGTTATACAACCCCTTTATCTTGGTTCGCCGTTGAAACCCCGAAATCACCCCAGTTTTATGACAAGAGATGGCTTAAACGTGACTTCACTGGCCCATTCGTTCTGCGCCGGAATTCGAAAATGGCTTCGTATTTGCATTTATACGAGGTCGCTAAAAAAGCGGGTCACAGTGTTCGCTGTTTTGACAAATTGGAATGGGAGACTCCCCTATATGCGGCCACTGTAACCGTGAGGTGCCCATCGAGCACCTTCTCTGCCACCGCTTTGACGAGCAACGTCAGCCTCTTCGGAGCGCTCTAAGTCAATTGGACTGTCGACTCTTTACAGAGCCAAATATCCTGGGTGCTTGGCCTCATGCATAATCAATCCATATAGCTACGCTTGCTGTAATGTTTTTTAAAAATCTTTTTTATTGAATGGACCAGAACCGACGCTTATAGGCACCCTGACTCTACTACATGTACGCGTGAGCTCACTCTCTCTCCTTGTGCTTTCTTACGGTTTCTTTCATCTCTCATCCATTCTTCTCCGTGCAGGGTAGCCAACCGGACATACGTTTGGTTCGCCTCCTTGCTTATCCTTGTTTCTCTCTCTTTTTTTTTCAACCGGACGCCTATCTTTATAACAGGGAAAAATGCTGCTCAGCACTACGCGCAGCCTGTCATGTATCCTCTGTACCGCGTGGCCATCGAAATGCAGTGCTTGAATCACAGCCAACTTTTGCCAAGTATGAAGACTGTCTTACCAGTTAAGCCGGACGTTGCTAATGCCGAATAAACTATCAAGATTGCATTTGTGTGCGTGTGTGTGCGTGCAGCAGAGACTCAGGCAATTTCTAAGAAAGCAGAGTTAAACTATTGTTCAGGTTTCGACCACTTAGATGACGCTCGAACACAATGGTCCCCTGCAAACGTTGACTATATTATGACTAATTCTGTTGTATGCTATTGTTTATAATGAAACGAACATTTCAATCAGCTTTTCACGTAGCTTATATGCGGATCTTTTGGATTGCTGCGTAGGGAGTTAAATCGCTCTTCTCCAAACGCATGCCGAGATGTCGCCACCTATGTACCTTACAGCTTGCCACCTCAAAATTGGATTGAGGCCACCGCTAGCACTATTTTTATTTTTCGGCAGGTTCTGCTGTGCAGCATGGTACGAATATTTCTCCACCAGCGTTTTGCTTCTGAAATCGATTTCTCAGAATCGTAAGTGAAGCAACTTCTGCGAAAAAAGTTCGACTCGCCTGTATATTATACTTGCGCACAAAGGCTTTGGAGCAAACGTAGCCGTTGTGTCGTCAGAACATAAACGTTAATTCACTGCTTTTACAACCTGTCACTAACAGCGCTACGGCGAAACAGCGTGAAAAAAAAAAAACGAAGTGAGACGGTGTTAAACGAAGGTAGTGACACATGCAAATGGACCTTTAGGTATAAGATATTTTACATTCTTTACGTACAAGTAAACAGAACACAAAAAAGTTGAGCATAACGGCAATGACGCCCTTGACGAAACAGAAGCAAATCCACGGCACCACCCCCCTACCCTGGACGGACGGGCGGATGTGTGCGTTTCCTTAGAAACAGGGTAGTGGCGGATGCCACCAAGCTCGTGACTTTTACCTTTCCTGTGCGCTAAATATAACCATTTAAGATCTACGGTTCGTGTAACCAAATAGTTATCATGATTTTTAAATTTGGCGGTATTATGTGCCAAAACTACAATATAATTGGGAGGCATGCCATATTGGGAAGACTCCGCACATATTTCCGTGATCATGTTCTTTGGTCGAAGGTTCGCGAGAAAACAGCGCCGAAGAGCCTTCGAGGAGGCAAATAAGGAACACCCGCGGATGGGTCCCTCGGGCTGCGCTGGTATGTTGCTGACCTTACGGCATCTCAATTTATCTGATGGCGTTTGAGCGCGGAAAGACAGCCGTGCCCTTTTGCTGGCGTACGGTTACCATGGTAACTGATTCTTCCTCCATTGCTCCCTTTTCCTCATGTTTGGTTGTTCTCATCGCCTATGCTTGTGGACCCAAGGGCCCTCCTCATCAACCGACGTCGATAAAAACCACAAAGTCTCGAGATTGTCGGTGAGCTTCGTTGGTTTGTTAAAATGCGGCGCCATATAGGGCGACATAAATTTCTGCTTCGCTGAGTTACGCAGCTGCAAGGCGTATAAGACACGCTGTGTGCGGCCGCCTATTTTGGGATGCTCGGAAAATTCCTACCTCTACGATTTTTCTTTTTGCTTGCTCACGCGTTTTCTTTATTGTTGGCACTTCGGAACATTACACCGAGTCAAAAGCTTAAAGGTCACCCAAGAGTTCGCCTCATCACTTGTGTTTGCTCTGTTTGCTTATGAAGGTCTTGGAGTACTACTGTGGCTTGTACAGACGATGACGCAAGAAGGCGCGTGAATGACACATACTTTCGTGTGACAGACACAGACACGGACATACAGACACGGACCTGTATTCTTGCATCCTCGTCTGCATGTGCTACGATAGGACTCCAAGATGCCATACCAACAAGCCCGCATTGCAACGCTAGTTGCTCACGTAGGGTCACAGCACTCTATAAACCACCGAAAGTATGGTGAGCACATTATTATTTTTTTTGAGTGGCAAATGTTGATTGGCGTACATTCATATGTATAAATAAACCATACTCCGTGACTTTTTGATTTCTTTATCTTAATTACTGTATCAGCACTTCCGCGCAGTGTGAAACTTGCAATAAGAGATCAATCTGTAAGAGCACTTTCACCCGCATTTGCTTGAAAATTCCACTGGTTAGAAACTATTTCGTTGCTTTTAAACTCTATAGTAGATGTCCGGGTGATGTGACTGCCTGGAAAAATGAAGGTGGCACAGAAGTGGGCTCCTCCGCACTTGGCCTCGTATAGTGAAGAAGCCAACTTTCACAGCTTACGTGTTTCTGTATACATTTCACCTCGTTTTGTTTTTCTAGTCCATATTTATTTTGGTGATTTTTTCCCCTCTCCTTTCTTCTTCTTCTCCTTTTACTGAGTAGGTAGCGAAGTTAAACCACCCTTGCGCTCGCCTGAAAAACGATGGTGTAAGCAGAAGCGGGCTTCCCTGTGTATCTTTCGTATAGCTTTCGTATTGTGGGGAAGTTGGCTTTTACGAGCGCTTTTCTTATGTTTAATTTTCCTCTGTTTTTTATTTCTGCTTTTTCAGCCATCATGTAGCCCAGATGACGTGACCGTGCAATCCCCCGAAAAACTGAGAAAACCTCTCTACTCCCCAACCACCCGAGGGGCGGGGACGATGATTCAGTCCATTTCTTAGCTCATAAGTGCTGTTTATTTTCGAGCTTCTGAGCATAACTGCGCCATCTTCAGCCTTGCGACTCCGCAGCACATATTCGCATTCAGAGTGCTCCTCGCTGTTTCACACACACCGTGCCGGGCCACTTTTTTGTCCTTCGGCTGGTTCTGCACCTCCAGCCAAGGGGAGTCCTTCTAATCCCGAGCGGCGCCGTTGACGTCCCAAGCTTAGGCGTGACGTCAGAGGGGGTGATCGTTGTGAACGGATGAGCTCGTCCAGCTTCTATACTATATAGCTCGTAATTGGTATTCTAAATAAAATTAAATTTTGGTCCTTAAGCTTGCTACCATTTGTGTCTTCGCTGTATAGCCGTAACTTGATGCAGCGCGAAGACGGAATGCATAGCAAGGTTTCGGATATGGAGTGTTGACTTGACCGTCACGTTTCTTGGCGTGGCGGCACACGTGAAGATGGTTGGGAATGAACGACATGATGGACAAGTATTTCGGCCCATATTGCAATTTATGAATTGTAGCCGCTGAGTTTGTAAGGCATACCCACTTGGAATGAATTTCCAGTATGACACCGGTTTGGAGATATGCGCCATCAAGCTAGCCGTAAAAATGCACTGTTGTTACACTTACTTTTATAACATTTATAAGTTATAAATTTTATAACATTATAACACTTGCTTTTATAACAGTGTGGGACATTTCATCCCACACTTTGGGAAATAATATCTCAGAACGGTTTCATTCTGGACGTTCACTTCCAGCAGATACGTGTTGCAATCTCACCGGCTACAATTCGTACATTGCAATATGTATTGTAATTAATTAAGAAGTTAAATATTTAATTTTTGTTAATAATTTGAATCTGCGTTTTAGATTTCTCGTGGTAGTAGTGTCCGTCCCTTCGAATAATCCAGTTCAAGGACAAAAATTACGCTATCTGCCACTGATGATTTTTAAAAATTACGGAAACCAGAAAACTGATCACCCCGTATATAGTATACATAGACGCACGGATGTGGGCGAAACGTGATAAGGAAAACTTTTGACAACAGTGCGAGAGAGCACGCATTTTGTTCGTAGTGCACACATTATAAGCCAAATGTTTTGCAATCCAGACTTATGTATTTGTGTAAGCAGAGCATTTGCCTTTACTCGGAAGGACCTTGTAATCACAGCTCAAGACTCTCTTTACCATTGCTTACTTATGTAATTGTGTAAGCAGAACATTTGCCTTTACTTGGAAGGACCTTCTAATCACAGCTCAAGACTCTCTTTACCATTGCTTGTACAGTGTCCCCATTTCCAGGCTGAGTTTTCCGCATAATTAATGTATACCTGACTTTGGATCACTCAATGACCATGAACTTTAGAGCCTTGCGCCTAGGCCTTTAATTGTTGTTCGGCAGTCATTATCGGCGCTTTCATTACGGTTCTTCCCAAAGTGCTTGCGCTGGTCGAAGAACTCTGGACATAAATCAACGGTATCTGAACAATTAAGCGCTTTAAGCAGGTAATTATAAGCACACGTTACGCTATTACTGCGTAAATTTGTGTACATCGCAGAACGTCCCCCACTTCCCCTCCCGACGGCTTTAGTTCTTCATCACATTGAGAAAGTAGGAGCTCAATTAGATATTCAGTACATGTGCTAGCTAAGTTTATGAGAACACAGGATCACACAACCGGTGATTGTGTGAACAGCGATGAAAGCATAGTACAGTAATTTGCTTTCGTCAACCTGAAATGGTTGGCCGCAGCAGAAAGTGATTCTTATAAATGTGGTCGCGTTTTGCGTGCTTTTATTTAAAATACATGCTGTAAATAGAACACAGAACGAGTAAGGAATAACGCTTACAAAATACAGTATATTCAAAGGCTCATATTACAAGCTGCAATACAACAACAACACTTCAGGCCCTCAGGCAGCTTTTAAAACCCCATCAGCCGGGTCACTTCAGCTCATTCCTGCAAAGCCTGGCACTCATACACAGGGCTGCTTCGTGTTTAGGCGGTTATCTAGATGATCTGGCAGCATCGACGAAGCTGATCGAGACTTGAAGGTTGAACGGGAACACGCTGAAAGGTGAAAAATGAGAATCCTTATTCACTCGGCATTGGTCATACTTGGCACACCAGGCACACGCGTGACGATGGTAATATTCGGTGCAGCTATCCGCAACGCGTGATTGCCAGAATGCGTTCCGGTAACTACATGCACACTACGGCCTTCATTCTCACTGAGGTAATAAAATAGCTGGAAAAATTAATCCCAGTAGCAAATGCTGTCTCGCAACACTACTTTCTTCCTCAGTGCTATGCTAAATCAGGGCTACGCTAGAAAGAAAAGTAACTTACAGCCATTCACTAAAAAGCCGGGCTTACTACGAACAATCGTGCATGTTTAGTGCGCATTATGCATATAAACTGCATTGCTTTTCACTCAATTGCTGTCACTAGATTTATATGTGCGCTCTGAAGAATATTATCTAAAAGCAACGATTTAATGATTAAAAAAACAAAAAGATAAAAAAAAACAAGACAAGACAAGCCTACATAACTGAGCAACAAGCACCCATTTTCCGAATAATTCATGGTAACCTACTGTATACCGTTGTGTCAGTACTTCTTTTGTTTAATTAAGTCATTACCTTGTGCATCAATCTATATTTATTTTATTTAGCTTATTTCAATAAATAACTGAAAGGACGTAGCCGTCACCAGCATATATGGCGACTAAAACTCCTCCACTCGTTTTCATCTCAACAAGACAATACAGAAAGAAAAATGTAGAATATATATATATATATATATATATATATATATATATATATATATATATATGTCCTGAAGTGGGGCCCCACTTCAGAACATATTCTAAAGGGCAATACCAACATAATCCTTGAACCTGGGCGCTCATATATTGGTGGCGTAAGTTAAAATGCCAGAAACTCAATAAGAACTGGTTTATCCGGGCGGATCAGCTGCTGGCAGTACTTGTAACACTACAGTTCAGTGTGGAGATAGCACCCGTTGTTGTTGTCCTCTGAACGTGTAGTTTGTACTTACCATGGGTGATTGGCTAAGACTCAGGTGGATAAGGCTTAATGAACACGGAACTTTAATTTTACTAGCAAATTTGTGAACGCTTATAACTTCAATGTGCCAGATGCAAAAAAATGAATAACGTAGCCTGAATTAAAATGTACTAAAATAATAATGATAAAGGAATTTAGACGTAACTGGACCATCGTTTGGAATTAATAATAATTTCCTGGATGGCGGCGTGAACATATCCCTGTGACTGTACCTGAGAGTCGAAGTTCCAAATGAAAGGATAACAGGAATTGTCAGATTCAGGCCAATTTTACGAAAGGGAATTTCGAAGATTCTTTTTTTTGTATATTAAAGCAGCACTCCTTCCTTCATCTGCTTTTCTTTTTCCTCTGCAGGAGATCGGTAAAATCTGGTCGATGGCGCCCACAGCGCCTTGATAGAATTGCTTCAGCTCTTTCAAGTCGATTTCAAATGACATCAGCTTGAACACGAAGGGAGCAACAGAAGAACTAAAGTAAGCCAGAGATGTTAACCAGATAACGAAACTGGTTTCTTACTCTTTGCGCCAAAGAGTGTACGGGATATGAGAATAAAAGAAATGAAGGGAAAAAAAGAAGAGGGTCATGCCAGTACGCTCTACATTTATTGCGAAAAATAGTATTATATACATGCAAACTCCGTTTCGTAGTTTTCATCTGAATTTTTTCGCCTGTAATTCTGCTTTCGGAAGCTTTATTCTTTTTTGTTCCGCAATAGAAGTATTTGCTGCGCAGTCCGAAGTTATCTTACGGAAATCAATCAGTTACCTTCCTAAATTCATTCTTTTATTGTTATTGTTCCTTAATTCAGTGATTTGTATTGATTTAAAAAATAATGTATATATTTTCCGGACCCTACACTTTTTTAATTCGTTAAATCACCGCTTTATTGGTCCGTTTCATTTACCCACCCAATTCTTGACTAATCCCCACTGTTGGTCTGCGTCACGGACATTCAGGACAACAGCAAAAAAACCAACGGTGACAGTCATCAGATTCTGCGGTGCAGATAGGAGTTTCTAAAGCCTGCCCGTGTAAATATTCCTTATTCAAAAATGCCCCTAAACTGAATTAGCTGGGCTGTATGGCCGCTTGATTTCGTGCTTAGATTCTCCACCATTTGTTCTGTAATACAAGCTGCCGCTGAACTGTCAGTAACAATATTGCGCATACGTCTTAGCTGCAAGAAAAGAAGATGTCCGTTTGCCTCCCGTGATGCGGCAAGCATTTAATAAAGGTGCCCCTCTCCTGTGAACAGCTCAGAGGTCGCTGCTAGTATTACCAAAATTGAGCTGGGTCACGTGGTACGTTCTTGGCTCCTCAAAACGCAGCGTGGGGCCTGTTGTGGCTCTGCCAAAAAACGAGGGCTACGCGCGAGAGAATTCTAACCCCCGTATTCTCAAGCTATACGTATATCTTGTACTCGAAGCTCTTCACTACTCTGTATTGAGCACAGCGCCGCCTCTCGGCTGAGGAAGGCACTGCGCTTCCCAAGAATTGTCGTCAAGGGTCATTGAATAGCGAGGTGGAGGGTTGAGGGGAGGTACGTTTTAGCATACGGGGGTAAGAACTGACAATCCACGAACCGATCAGACAGACAGTCATACGCGCTGACTATAGTGCACAAGTTATTTAAGCCTGTGGTGCAATTTCTACATGAGGAGGGCCTCCACGCTTTTACTTAATCATATATGCCACACATCAAGCTGTTGTAAAAGATAATTAGCATATATGCAAATGATCCCGGTACCGTCTATCGGACGAACTAGGAATCGCGTTATTATATTTGCAAAGAATGAACGCCCTGGTTCATTTTTAAAATTCCAGGTCGGCAGTGCGAGCACATACCTAAACCTCGCTCCTACACCAACTCAGGTGGTCAGCGTCAGAGGCCAAAGTGTATAAACTAAATATTGGAGTTTACAACTTCAAGCCAGCGCAGAACTCTCTGTACTCGGTTACTGAGGGGTAGCTGATTGTCGTGTAATGTTCACGTCCTCGGTGCATGCCTGTGCTGAGATGAGATGTGTCCTACTTGGACGTTCACTGCGAAACGCGGTGGCTGTGTTCTTTCTTGAATCTAAGTATCAAACAGTGTATGGTAATCCAGAACACTGTCATAGGAGATCATTTGTGGTGACAGCATAGACTTTAGAATACCGATGTAGGACGCAAATATCCATATTCTGATTTGAACAGCGCCAAACAGGGCGAGATTCCAGGTAAAAAGAAGAACACTGCACAGAGTTTTATTAATTATATGATTTCAAGAGGTACAGATATAGCAGAAAGTTTAGTGAGACGAAAGGCGTAGAGCTTGGCTGGTACCAGTACGTCTATGTAGCTGCTACTCCGTACTCTACATAAGATATAGAAATGAGTGTGTTATGTATACACGTACACTTGTTTAGAAGTACAGTAGTTTACAAAACTTGGTGCAGTGCAGGTATTTTCATGATATGCATATTTGCGCCCTACTACGGTGTTTGTGGTCCATATTTTAACCGCACAGTGATTCCGCACTGAAGTGATGATCGGTTAACTGTGGGAATTCGGAAGCATGTGAAATGCGTCGCTTGGGCTCGTGGTGCGCTAGTACGACGCCACTGGCGCTTTCCAGCAAGGGTTGATGTATATGCGTAATTGGCGGAAGGGACATGGAATAATGTTACATTAGCCTTTCTTTAGCTTGTTTCTATTTGTGCGTTCTTATGTATATTTATTGCTCGCTCCGACTTTCCTAGGTAATGCAGTTAAATGTCAGCAAAGTATGTACCTTGTGTGTACTCCGCATCTTTTACTCCGCATCCTCATCCTGTTCGACGCTTGTTGAAGTCCTATAACATTTTCAGCCAACAAGTCCAAATACTAGTGACAGAAAAAGTGCAAGTGTATGCGTTCCGTTTACGTTTACATGTTTCTACGCCTTCGAAGACTTCGAGAGCTAGCCTCTCTTCTGCTTCCGCGTTAGAGCTGACATATAACGAGCAGTTAACATAAGGTATGCTGTACATGGCTTCATATGTCTCGAACTATGGATGCTTGACGTTCTTAGGAAATTTTAGAGCGTTATGTACTTTTCTGTACGTGAATTCTCTGTATCCGCCCGCAGGTTTCAGTTCGCAAGTTAGGTAACAAAAAAAAAAAAAAAAAAAAAACTTGTCCCTGCGAAGGGTCACTGTTACTGCAACAAGAGCCTTAATCCTACACCACGTTTTCTATGTGCCCCTAACCGTTTCCACGTCTTACTTATACGATGTTCTTGCAGATAAATATTGATTTAGGTTATTTAACTTCGATGACGCAGTGAACTTTGTAGCTGCGAATCTGCGGTTGGGTTACTTACCGTAAAGCACGTGTCAGCTTGCACCACTTGTCAGTTTGTTGTAGAAGGCCAGCGTTAAGTGGATCCACGTTGTCAAAAGCCAGCTACGTTCTGGCCTTTCTGAAATGACATGATATAAACCAAGTAGACTATTCATACAGGCATTGATGTTTTCCCACATATCACACCGAGTTCGTAGAAATAGAAGACACGATAAGAATATTGGTTGCAGTCGAAATAACTGTGCTTGGGCACGGATGTCCAATATAAAGACCCCACGTACAGGTGGTCTCCTGATAATGGACAGCGCAGTCCCTGCACATTAATGTCTAGTGGGAACATGACGAACTGTCAGAAGAGGGCATGCTTCCCATTGAAGATATGGACATTAAATTTCGGCGACGACTCAAAAGGGAGGTTTTCAGTTTAGAGAATATCTTTTGCCTCTCTGGGGCACCACAGTTTAATGCTGCTAATGGTGACGATTTACGTCTTCATTGCACAAGCACACTTTCACTCGGCAAAGAGTACCAATGCCGTGCACGCCGCCATATTTTATTATGAGAGAATATCCATTTAAACAGTCCGCCGTTATTGCGTGGTATGGCGTACAGAATGCGGCTCTAAATCGCTTGACTTTTTGTATTGTTTTTTGACCCCACTGTATGTCATACGGTATATTATGGTGAAATAAATGCGTGCATTCCTTCTTCGTAACGTAGCCTCTCGAAATCATCGTCCATAATTAACCGTTCGTAACCAATTGGCGGGCCCGTATGCCGGCATCTCTTAATGCTTCCAGCACTTGAAGACCCTGTGAAGTGCCCAAAGTATTCTGCCCCGCGTCTGCAGCGGATGCTCGTCATTCTCTGTGGCTGTGTCGATCCAGGGAAAAATCATCCGAGTAGGTCGCCTAAATAAGGTCAAGGTTGGTTGTCCTCTAAAGCCAACCTTGCGCTTTTCACTGCGTATATATTTCGCGTACTTTGGCAGACACAGCCTAAGGTATGTCATTATCCAGTCTCACTTGCGAAGGAGTTTTGTTTGATGAAGGAGAAGCTGGCCTGATGTGTAACGTTGAGAATGACAGTGGCACCGTCAATGCCCTTGGAGTTTCTAGCAACAAACAGCTGGTACTTCTCCAGCGTCCTCTGGATGAACTGACCAAATATCTAAAGATGCCGTTTGGCAGAAAGGTGTGTCGGCACTCTGAAAAGAAACGGAAAGAGAGAGGTTCAGAGGTTGCATGCGTCCATGATTAATCAAAGTCGACGAAACGCAGACCGAAAAGTACGAAGCTTGTTCACATAAGTCCCGCTAATGAGCACACAAGTTACATTGAGACCTAACACACGACTTATAATAACTCTATGGGCAAATATGCGCAATTTATAGTCTAAACGCTTTGCAAAGAAAGTGCTTTTTCACCCATGTTTCTGCTCAATATAGAAATTTATCTTTTTTGTTTATGTCTTGCTCTCAGTTGCACCATGACAGAAGATATCTGTTTCCAGGACTGTCCCTCGGGATATGCGTACATTACGGCCTTTCTGCTTCTTTTATTACCTTTTTTATAAGTGTGTGCGAATGAGTGTCCTTTGAAAGGGTGTCACTGCGTATGGACACAATTTCTTGCGGAATAGCTGCATAGATTGGCGGGCGCACCTTAGAAAATGGACGATTAGCCTCGCTTGCTCATTACGTGATGTCATTATGAGCCTCTCACAGCGCTTGAAAGAAACGCGAACATTTGTTTAACAACGCGCTACACGTTCACTGCATGATATTACTACCGCTGGGAAGTATTTGCGCTACACAATGTCTGAATTACTATTACCGGATGCAGCCAGCAGTGCCCTTTTCAGGCATATGAGAATGACTCACACTGTAGTTGTGGGCAATGTAGTGGGTGTGAACCGCTTCTCCGGGACGGAGAAGCAGGCGCCTCACGATCCAATAAGGTAGTGCCGGCGATGGACTGGCGCATACGAGCACGGAGATCCTGACTGCCTTCCCCACAATTGCCATCAGCATTTTGTTCAGTGCGCGCACGTCGGGCCGGCCTGCGTGGTGAGCAAGGGAGAGAGAGAGAGAGAGTGAAAATGAATGGTAGAAAGATGACAGGGATGTTAACCAGAGCACTCGGTTGATTACCCTAGGCTGGGAGAGAGGAACAGGTGAGCGGAAATACGAAAGGAACGGGAAGGAGAGACGATGGAGCGCTCGTGCACGTGTTTGAAGAGCGTCGCGCCGTAAAAGGCGTACAAATTAGTTATTCGCCGAAAGAAGAGTGCTTTTTCGAGAGCGACTACTATCGATAACGCCTGCGGAGTGGACAGTGGTCGGTTGTCCAGTCATTCTAAACCGTTACAGAGGCATTGTCTTTGTAAGTCACATCGAGGACAGTAGCGCAATAGGTGGTCAGTGTTCCCTTCGCTGCCGTGTATATCGCATGCTGCCATTTAAACGAGCGGTGAATACGTTAACTGAATAAAACAAACACCGACAACAGATGCCAGAACGGTTAAGATTTAGGCTCCGACATACAAGTGATGATGAAGTAAGAAAGAATCTGCTGATATAAAGGACCAACCCGTAATGGTGAGCAGGGTGTTTCTGGTGCGCGCTCGTTCCTCCTTCCAGCCGAGGTGACTCGTGGCCGTGCACTGGTAGCTGCCGGCGTCCGAGTACAGCACCGGGTCAAGCAGTAGGGAGCTCTCGTAGGTCATGCTCTCCAGACGGCCTGACCGCACGCGTGTCCAGCAGTAGGAAGGGGATGGCTTGCCGTCCGCCTTGCAGTCCAGCTGCACCGGTTCGCCGAAGTCGGCGGACACTGGCGACGGCGGCTGCTCTGTGATCTCCGGGCCGTCTGTGTAAAGACGACGTGTGTCACGGTAGAGGAAGAAGACAAGGCCGGCGAAAAAGCCAGCGAGCTTTGGCCCCCGCTCTGTTTTCATTGCCTGAAAAATCCATCCTCCGGCGTGACACGCGTGTCCTCATCCCCCCGCGTGTCTGCTCCCTTCCCCACAATCTTTCTCGGGTGGAGGAAGGGCGGCCCGTACACCAGCCGTCACTTGTGCTTGGGGTGAACCATATACGAATATATTGTACAGTGTCCGAAGTGCTCTGCTCCTGTGTCTGCAGCGGATGCCCACCATCTAAATTGGACGGGTCCTGGGACAAAGACGATTCGAGAAAGTGTTCTTAAAGGTGTGAAATTGAAGACTGGCCAAGAAGAAGACTATGAAAGATGGATTGTGGACAACGCATTTCATAAGTTGCTGCTGCAGTATCCCTATGAAACGGGCCTGCATGCTTACATTTGACTCCATTATGACGTTATTCCGTGTGGCAACCCAAGCGAAAAAAAAAAGATATGTGGAGAGCAGCAGCAGCAACAACAACAACAACAACAACAACAACAACAACAACAACAACAACAACAACAACAACAACAACAACAACAACAACAACAACAACAACAACGACGACGACGACGACGACGAAGACGACGACGATGACAACCTGCTGGCCTGCAGACCTGCTTTGTGCGAAGAAACAAATAAAAATCAATGGCCGGGAAAGAAAAATTTAGTCCACATAGTTGAATCATTTTCTCAACCTACAAAAATGTGAAAGTAACTCGTGTGCTGCCTGCTGTATTTCTATTGAAGATTTGAAAATAATGTATAGCATAATTATATCATTTGTAAGTTGAGAAAAAATATTTAATAAGAGGAAAAGCGGAGAAGTATGAAGGTGATATGCCTATGCAGCTGAATGAAAGCGGGAGATGAAGAGGTGAAATACGATGTTGTAAAAATGTTCTGTAGGTTTATTTAAGCGATAAGCTGGACAAGAAACCATGGGGTCTAGGGAGTGCTTACAGGATCCTATTATGTGTTGATGCTTTACAACACATTTTGATCAGCCAAATCTTGCGAGGTGGTCTCGCAAGACCTGGACAGGCGACGCGGTTCCCGCCTTTGTCTGCTCGTCACGAAGCGACACATTTCACCTAATAGCACCTGGTGTTATCTATGAGTGCAAGCGACACACCATGAAAAATGCAATTCACAATCGCTGTTTCAGTATCTCTGCATGTAACGGGCCTCCATACGTATTTACAATTTCAATGCCACATTATGCTACGTGGAAATTGATGCGAATAAAGAAAAAGTGGCTGGACGATTTTGTGAGAAAATGTACCCGTTAGTTGACTGAATTACTTCTGATGAGTATTGGACATTGTTAACACTTATAAGGTTTTAGCTGTAAAGTACACTTTTTGACGAAAGCGATGTTTTTGAAAGAATGTGCAAGCGTATCATTTAGTCCCTTAACAACGCGGGTATACTTTGTCTTCTCGAATTGGTCGTACTGCGAACTTTATATATGTAAAACGATACAAAATGTGCGCCATCCCCGTAGTTGGATAAAGTCCCACTTTGAAAACCAGCTTTAATATTAAAATGCAAGCCCCAGCTGCCAGGCGGACTCTCTTATCTTTTTGTTACTGGAATCATTTTCTATCGTATTTGCTCAGTCGCTCGTGCACCGATGCGGCACGCGGCGACAGACTGCCTTTTGAGAGCCAGCTATTCTGAAACTTCCATTTGCCATGTGCCTATCTTTTTTCTTTTTTTTTTCAGTTGCCAGTGTGCGCAAGCTGTTGCGGCACCTCGAACACTGTGACATCGAGTAGCTCCAAATTAAAAAAAAAAGTTGGAATAAAAGGAGAAAGGCCAAAGGCACGTCCCTGTGCCAAGAAGCACGTGCCGGCAGCAGGCTGATAACCTACAGCAGCACATCTGCTTCATGGCCCACAAAAGACGCTCCCGCGAGAATCCAGAAGCGAAGAAACAGAAAGCGTTCGCAGCCAAGTGACGCGCGAGTCAGGTTTAAGCGCTTGTGGACAAGAAGCGGGGAGGTGAGGCGGAGGCGCTCTTCCTTTATGATTCTCCTTCGAAACTGTCTTCGCCAAAGCCGCCCACTTGTTTCTAGAGTATCAAGACAGCGCTCTTGTGTCAAGTGTGTACTGGTATTAAGACGTCTTCCCTTATCGCGGAACACTAGTCGGGCTAGCGAGGCGGACCAGACCAGTGGTAGTTGACTAAGTAATTAAAAGTTTGCCGCCGCACGTCGTTCGTCTCCTTCTGCACCACACGTACGCTTCGTTGTTAAAAAAAAAAAGAAAAAAAAACCGAAAAACTTGTCTTTGTGTGCATGACTGGCCTCCTTCTCAAACGCTTTGCCTTTCGTTAAAGTGTTCGGTTGTTTCTGCCGCTTGTCCTGAAGTTGTTATTAAACTTTAGGCCGCCTGGCGGTGCTCATCTAGTTAACGCCTGGGCACCACATGCTCCCCATGTGGAGAAGGCACAGCTCCAAGGAAAGGAGTTGCGGACCTGCTTAGCGGCCATGCTTATGCAGTGCATAGAAAAGCAAAGAAAGCTTGAATGGCCAAAAGAACCTAATGAGAGTCGCTACAGGTCACAGACAAAGAGTAACGCCTGCTGTTCACACCACAACTGTTTGCGTCTGTTCTGGAATTGTTTCGGCCGCTAGTCCATATGCCACGGCGTGAAGCCTTTGTATGCTGTGCCCAGAGAGAGAGAGAGAGAGAGAGAGAGAGAGAGAAAGAGAGAAATAGAAAAAAAAAGGAAAGGCAGGGAGGTTAACCAGACGCACGTCCGGTTTGCTACCCTGCACTGGTGGAAGGGGGTATAGGGATGAAAACAGAGAGAAAGAGAGAGAGGAGATAGAGAGAACACAGTTGCGCGAACATATTAAGGCTCGTACCAAGTCTACACACGGTCGCCAAGACCTGTCGACTTCAGGTACTATAACAACGATTTCGGCGCTTTCTGTGCCATCGACGTGTTCTCAGATATCATAAAAGAAAGTAGTTAGGTGAGAAAGTGCATGCATCTGTAAAAATAGTTAATTCATAAAAGCTGAGTATGAATAAAAAAGCTTACGAGTTTAGATTGTATGCTTATTATTTGCACATACAACAAATATTTATTGAGAATAGCGCCGTTAGCATTCTTGACAGAGGATAACCGTTTTTGAGCTGGCAACAGTATATACTGTTTTACAGCATACGTTTATGTGGCATTTCCAGCATTTCATCTGCACAAATGTCTCATACTGCAAATGGCTGCACAAGATACGTACATTAGAGAGCTTTTGTACACCTTTTCCGCGCCATGTACAAAGGCCCACAAAAGTTATTTTCGGAACTCGGAAACTGCGAAACTGCAAAATATTTTGCTGCCTATGCACACTGGCTGCAACTGAGGGAGGCGTTATATTCTCTCCGGGTGATATTTAGGCAGAACACCGGTAAAGTGACGGCTTAATACGTAACATAAACCGCGAAGCATTAGATTATTTTTTTTTGCATTTTCTGCATTTGGTAAACTTCTGTGGGGAGCGGCGGTCCATCGAACTTGCGTGCTCAAATGGACACTTAGCTCTTTATTTCCGCCGTATAATAATAAAAAAAAGAACACAGCGAACATACCCATAACCTTCATATTCAATAACCTCTTGTAATCATATATGATTCTTGGAGTGTGGGTTATGTAGTGTATTGTTTCACTTGGTTATATTTTTATTTTTATTTCTTTTTAGAATTGCAGTTCAAGATCTCTGGTAAAACCAACAGCGCATGCATCCAGTCTTGCTTGTCATGCCGGCATCAAGGAAGAGATAATAAATCAAGTGCAGAAAAATGTAACATCGTTTTCGCACTAGCCTTCCAACCCCCTCTCCGACTTGTGATTTACGTTGAGTTCTTAGACATTTTGTAGACTTATGAGCCTTCTTTCTGTCTACACCACACATATTAATGAACACTGTCCTTATCAACGAAGCACACGACATTCAACTGTCGCATGCCAAAGTGGGGTCCCAACGGGGATGAGGATATCATGCGCACACATGTCACGCAGCACAAACTCACATCGCACGTTGAGGTATAGTATCCGAATGAGGCGAACGTCCCTAGGCGGTGGACAGCGGCGCAGCGGTACCAGCCGGCATGCTGCCGCTCAATGGCTGAGAAGTTGAGGTATCCGTCGGGGCTTTGTGGTACAGGAGGAGGCCCGTCGTCTTTCAACCATCGCGGCTTGCACGGCGGGTTGGCGTCCACCGCTCAGTGCAACGATACCGGCATCTTCTCCAGCATCGGGAACCCGAAGCTCGGCTCGCGGGAGATCGAAAAGGACGGCACATCTGAGAGGAGGAATGTAGCACTTATATTAACTGCGCAAACTGAGAAGCATTATTATTTTAATTCAATATGCAACTTATTCAGACATGCGAACAATATGTCCACGAAATATGAGAATGGTACGTCTGCACCCCAGATATCACAGAACACCGAAAGCGGCTGAGAAAAAACAATCCACTGGAATATATAGTACGACATAATAATACGGGATACCGGTCTACGAGAATCAAAGAAAGTGGACTTGAACTACTCAGTGGATTTACGATATAGTTACACAGAGGTAATAGGCATAATAAAGGGAATCTGGTAGCACGGAAGAGTGACATGCACAAACTGATACACATTACATAGGTCAAAAAAAGAAGAAGAAAAGAAAAAAGAAAATAACGCTGGTACATTCCGCGATTTGGTGGAAAAGTAACCTCATTTTCTCTTAAATTAGGCAGTCAAACTAGGAAGGGTCAGTATTACCCGTAGTTACTACCTGGTTGTCAATAGTTTGGCTCTGAAGGCTGTTCCTTTTCGGCATATTTAGCCAGCAAGATTGATTGAACGAATTAACCCCCTTTTTTGCAGACCACATACACGAGCAAAACGAATGAAGAAACGCAATAATGTGGCTGCTCACAGAGGACATCAAGCGATGTGGCGACAGCGGTGGATGTGGGCCACGACACGTGGTACACCTGGCAGGAAAGCTGCAGGCCGTGCAGGTCCCGCGGTGCGTTGAGGCTGAGCACACTGCGCGTGGTGTACAAGTCCTCCTGAGGGGAGAACTCCACGAACAACTGGCTGGCTCCGGTCATGTTTGTCCCTCCCAGCATCCAGCGCATGTTTCGGACGGCGGGCATGGCATGCACGACGCGCCACGCAGCCCAACTCGACCTCTTCGTGCTCCTGGATGGTGACGCGGGAGCTCTCGCTCAGCCGCTCGCCGCCCACCGTCAAGAATGGATCTTCAGGGGCACCTGAAAGCGTGATTATTTGACTGTATATATATATAGACTCGTGTAAGGGCTGCACCCCTGTAAGGGCCGCACCCCCAACTTGGCAGCCGAAAATGTAGAGAAAAACAATTCCAACGGAGAAGCAAACGCATTCGTTGCCCCGAAGTCACGCGCGCGCGTCGGCGAATTTTCGCGCGCTGCGTACTTCCGCGTGCAGATGCTAGATATTGAGAGCTTCGCGTTGACCTCTGATGCAATGGTACATCCGGGGCGTGCACAAGTCGCCGTCTGTGCCAGCACCATTTGACCAAAAGGTTCGTTCCCGTGTAAGGGCCGCACCTCGTCAAAATTGTGAAAAGTGCGGCCCTTACACGAGTCTATACGGTATTGAAGCGAATAATCTGCTTCGACATTGGAAACAGCATTGTCACTGCTTATAGTGCTCTCTTCAGTCTTCTTTTCCGACGATGGCCTTAAACGAGACGCCTTAATTAGATTGCACTGTGTGTGCTTGTGACGACAGCATACGAGACTGCTCTATGAAAATGTTTGCAGGCAGCGCGGGTTAGATGGTGGCATTACGTGCGTACCGGTGACGACCAGCTTGAGCACCTTGGTCACCCGGCGGACGGAGTCGTCGTCGGCGAATTCTCGGCACTCCCACAAGCCGTCGTCGGCTCGCGTCACCTGCGTGATGGTGAGCGCAGCAGTGCCGTCGTGCGAGATGTTCCACTGGCGACGGCTGCCGGCAGCGCCCGAGCCCAGGTCGAGGACCACGGGGTGCGCATTGCGCATCCACTGCACACTTCCACCGGGGGTCTCCAGGAAGCATGGTATGCTGAGGCTCTCGCCGGGGTTCACCACCTGTGGCCTCCGCAGAGAAACAGACTGGTGCTCGTCAGGGTGTCCGCATATTTAATAATTGGATGTGGCTTTACGACTCAAAGCTGCAATTTCGCCATGAGTCTCTCACAAGCTGTCTGAGATGTCAATCAACGGAGCGTGGATGAGATATGCTAGCCCCCACTCTTCAATATTATTTTATTTTGCCGTATGGCTTGCTGTCGTTGTGCTACCACTACCGCTTCTTTTGTCACCGTGTGGAGCGCAGACCTGCAGGAATGTGTGTCGCTAATTTCCAATTGTCTGCGACTCGTAGCCGGCAGCTCAATTGCCATGACGGTAACGCCAGTTTTAGCAGCCCACTTCAACCGTGAACTTGACAGGAAGTACTCGTCCGCCACCTCTTCTCCCCTCCTCTTACCTGACAAGTCATATTGATTTTTATACCCTGTTTAGATATTACACAGAAATGAACTGTGAGCCACGAGGCCCTGCTCTGGCACGCGAGAATGAACATCCGAATTCTGAAACGTGTCTGCAACCTCGCGCTTTCGGCCCCAGGCACATCATTGTAATTATCGCGATGGCTTCAGGGCTCTTACCATACCTAAATACCTCCACCGTGGAAATAATGTGTGTTATGTCATGCGTACATCATGCAGTTAAAGGAACGGTAGAATAGGTGTCATACCTTACCTGTTGTTCCTTTTATTTTCTAATACCCTGCACGATGTTGTCTTAAAGCAAGGCTTTCAGTAAAGAATAAGAATATAAGCATAAGAAAACGGCGCGATGGATGAACATGGTGCCACGAAAGCTATACGCTAATGCATAAGCGATAGAATATGTCCATCACTTGAACTCTTGACATTCACAGATAAATTTTCATAAAACCGTAAAAACAGACTACACTGAAGGACACGCAAGGTACTTAACTATATAGTCGGAGCCCAGAGTGAGCCGAAGATTTCGATATGTGGAACCAAATTTTAATGTGCTCTTTCTTGGCATAAACTTCCCTTTTGATTCGTTCTCCATAGGGTGTCCCAGCTAACGTTAGGTAAGTTATTCTACGAAAAAAAATATTGAAAAAAAGAAAAGACGGTGCAATATAAGATTCTCAGACCTACGGCGTTCGGTCGCAACAGGTGTGGCGACTGAACCGCGTAGGTCTTAAATTCTGTCATGCACCTTGGTTTTTAAATGTTTTTTTTTTCTTTGAACATCTTGGCTGACGTTAGCTGAGACAAACGGTATATACACAACCATTGCACTGCTAGCAGTGTCGGATGTGGCGCTTCGCAACGCATGCACATCCGGCAAACCTTTCTTCAACTTTGTAGCGTATCGAAATTCAGCAAGTACATTGCCTCATGCATCACAACAACTGGTTTTAGAGAACCGACAATGGCCTTGGGTAACAAGCGCTTGATTTATCCGTGTGGCTGTGTTCACCAGGCTTATACGCTATTTAGTTTTCCGAGTGTACATCAGAGCTGTGTGCAAATAAGCAATCCTCGTAATTATTGGTGAAATATAATCAATAACCGCACGGTTTGATGACTTTAGTTTCTTCACCACGCCTCCAGTTAGAAGGCTGGGCGGGCGAAGTCTTCTTTTACTGAACACACTGAACCAGAAAGGCGCGTACCTTCTCCGGTGGCTCCACGTTGTTGGCGGTTGAACCTCTGGAGCCCGGCGCCGCCGTCGATACCACGCAAAGGCCGGCGCAGATTACAGCGGTCAGCAGGGCGTGCCTCGCTCCAGGTTCTGAGGCTGATAACGAGAATGTACAAAGAGGACTTTATTAGTATCTACGTATTAATGCTTATTATGTTCTTATGTGTTTATTTATATTGTATTATTTGACTGATTTGATCGATTGACTTGTGTTCAATTGCAGAAAGTGCTGAGTGTGCCGTTTTCTCGCTGTTATTTTATATTGACTGTTTAAGCACGTTTGCGAAATGTGCTTTAGTGCTGGAACGCTATTAATTTCACCTCATGTTATCACCCTTTGATTATTGAACAATTTATTGTTTGTGGAGAAGCAGGCAACACAATAGTAGCCAACATCTACAAATAATTTCAAGTAAATCACTCACTCTGGAATTAGTTATCAGTAAAATGTAAGAGATAGCACACCAGTGCTCCCAGAACTCTGCTACCTCACGGCCCACCAGATGTATGAGCTGTCGTAAGGCGATCCCTTCCTTGTCTTTCTCCTTCCCCTATGGCCCCGGCACACACGCTTAGCATCTCGCAAAGCCACGCCATTGTGGTTTCATTGTGTAAGCAGTAAACTAAAATAGATGCTGAGGGACATTTTAGCAGCTATTTTTGTTTTTTTCAGATTGAATAGGTGAAATGGAAATCAACTCAACAAGAAAAGTTACACTAGGATTTGAAGCACTGCTTCTGTTGATGAAAGTATTTGAGTTTTCTCAAAACCATAATGCACAACCTTGCGGAATAATAATGGCTGTAAAGTTCACCTTTTTTTTTTCAGAACAAATCAGTTCTTTCATTTCCTCGTTCCTCAGACAATGCAGTTCGCGAAAGAACACTTTGCTCATTTATATTTTTTTAATGCCACAATTCAAACTTACCATTTGATTTATATTTGTCCTTACGCACTGCTTTGTCCTGCGCTTGGTTTTGTAGGGCTTTTTGTGTGCGAAATTTCTTTACTTTAGTAATTTTAATTGGGTTTAAATAAGTTTAACTGGGAACTGGTAAAGCTGTTTACGCAGCTCTTTTATTTTTGCAATGTAAACCTCTTCTTTACGGTGCAAGTAAAGAAATTATCATCATTAATCTTGTTCCTCCCACACCTGTTTGCCATGAGTGTTAACTATGTCGTATATTTGTATTACCCTGCTTCATTTCATAATCCTACGTTCACCTTGAAGGCGAGTTAGTATACAAAAATTATCAAATATGAACGCTCATTGTCTGTCCTTTAACAACTTTGCTTATCAAATTCTTTTCTGCCTCCTTGGGCTGACGTGCATTTTGGTTTCATATATAGTAGCGCTTATAAATTATTCGATTCCATCTGTCCGAGCTGGAGCTCTACTGAACTTGCTTTCTTGGATACCTCTGTGCAAATTATGTATCTGTTTATTTATTGATATAAATCACAATCACGTACGTCTATTTGTCTACTATGTAGTGGAGGAAAATATGTATACAAAACTACAAGACCTTTTCATATATACAATCGACTCACAAAAATTAAACGTATGTACTGAGGAATGAACTTTAACATTGACAGAAGTGGTTGGAAGCGACCTGGTTACAGCTGCTGTGTTTTAGTTTTAGCCAAGAATACAAATTTGATCTTGACCGTACTGCACTTAAATAGTACAACCAAGCGAAATCAAAACTGACGTGTTAAGAATGGTTACAAATGAATAGAAAAAAATTTAACAAATGAGTGGCAAGAACACTTTCAATTCTTTTTGTTTTATTTGGAATTTCTGTAAACCAAAAGTAAGAGAAAGAAAGACGTCGAGAAGAGGTAGCAAAGATACTTCAAATTACTGAAGCTCATTATTATATAATAAAGTGAAAACCAGAAAGAAAGTTTTTTTCTTATTAAAACAGATTTCCGGCGATATCTTGCACAGCTATATGCGATTGCTCTTGGCACACCATGGAAATGCTGCAAAAGGGGTGCAGCCGGTGATATCGGCTGTTCATTTCATTTGAGAGAAGACTCGCAACAACTTAATTTTACTACGCACTTTTTTACAACACAATACAATACAATACAATACAATACAATACAATACAATACAATACAATACAATACAATACAGTTTATTCATTTGGATACATACATGCATATAAAGTGCTGATCCGCCTGAGCAGCACTTACCTAGCAGTTCTCAAGTCTAACCCTTAACGCTATGCCTTTATTTGTGTTTGAGACATTGCCGTTAACGACCACAACGTTGATTTGGTTAAGGACAACACCTCATAAAAAGTTCGCATAAGCAACAGCTCACTACTCTTAGAGTTATTTCGGAAAACGAAACACAAATCCTTCACTCAGTCTTTAAAAACCTGTTCATAGATATCTTACGGAGCGTTAAGGAAAAAAGAGGTTCGACAATACCGACGCTGATATTGACAATTGCGCAGCTATTACCGTTTTTTTCTTTCTTGAAGTTAGCACTAAACTTGAATGTTAAGCGGCTGCGGCTGAGTGCTTCTTCACGGTGGGTGCCACAAGCGCGTGGCGTGATGATCAGCGGCGCCGCAAGCTTTACGCGTTTCCTTAGCCGGCGAGGCTTAACGATGCCGAGCCGGTAACTAATAGATGCACCGCGTCGTGGTTCTCGTTCATTGTAGCTTTCCTTGTTACTTTCCTGCCCCACCTTTCTCATTCTCTCTCCCGAAACGACTCAGTGCAGTGAGTGTTGGAGGGAGGAGAGTGAAAGTTTGCCAGCGCTTCATATGTGCGCCTCGGATGCACGTACTCATTTCTTGGGCACTATGTAGGGCGGCCCTTAAGCTCCTCCCAGGTTGTCAGCCACTACGCACACATTACCGGACGCAAATAAACACAGACAAGTGAAACGAACCACACGGCAAGAAGACGTAAGGAACCAAGAAGAGAAAACGAATCTGAAGAGGCGTCGATGCCGTTGTTGCGCACCTCGGGGGCATTTTTTTGTCTCTTCCTGAGCGGGATAGATAGGTTCTCGAGGCGAGGCCCGCGCCCCTTGCTCATAAACAAACGTGTTTTGTCCGCGCCCACGGCGAAGCATGGTAAACAGTTTGCTGCAACGGAAACAGGTGATGAGAAGGAGGGGGACGGGGGGGGGGGGGGGGGGAGGCTGCTATGGTTTACATTGGAAGGTGCGGAAGTAAATTACTCTGCTTACTAGCACGGAACTGGCAATTAACTGCGGCTGGTCCCCTCGGGGCTCCTGCCATCGATTGTTTCCGCTTTACTTTGCGGCCACTATGAGACGGGGGTGTGGAGAGGAGGAGGCCGTTGTAATGCCCGGCCGTAGTTTGGCGCCACCGTATAATACGCAAGAAGGTGGGGTACAGGGCGTGTGTTAGCACAATGCAGGCGTGTGCGAAGCGGGGAGTTGCCATGTAAAGTTCTTTCATTACCGCAAGTCTAATCGAGTCGACTGCTTAGTGTTTCAGGCAAGACGGTGATGCGTTTTTTGGGCAGCGAGAATAAACATAATCGCAATAAGAAGCAGTTAAGAGAAGACTTGTTGGACACTGTTCAATAGGATTGCCTTGAAGGTCTGTATGATCTTCGTAAATAGTGTCTGTGTAGAAGGCTTTGCAGTGCTTTGTGTAATGAAGATCTTTCTCTATCGACTACATCTACTACTACTACTACTTCCACTACTACTACTACTACTACTACTACTACTACTACTACTACTACTACTACTACTACTACTACTACTACTATTGCTACCACAACTACTACTACTTGCTTAAGCACTTACTTTGAGTACGGAATTGTGCATCCGCCCGGTTTAACGGCCAATGTGGCGGTGATTGTTCCGCCGCAAGATGTCCGAACCAGTACACAGTGTAGATAATCTATTCTCGTGTTCAAAAAGCGGATTTTGCAATGAACCTTTTTCTCGTCACATGCTGCTTCTGCCCCTGTCACCATGTATAGGAATGAGAGCTTCGTCAGGTTGCGAGCGCATCTTCTTTCTTGATCTCTTTTCCACATGCACGTGCTAATGGAAGATTAAACGAAAAGACAAAGAAACTGCTAGTGTCCTCTGTCATGTGAAGAGGCTATATAGCAACTGCGTCTGTAATCATCTCCAACACCAATGTCTGACAAGTGTGCAGAGCAGCCCGTATTCGCTATTAATTATGAAAACCAAAGCCCCAACGATATGACCACCCCATTTATTTACTGGTTCGGAATGCTGAACACGCAGTGCTAAGTCTCGCAAAGTCAGAGCACTAGCATGCATCCGTTCTCACGTGCACCGGTAATGCCTGTAGCAACGCCTCCATCCCTTTAGCTTCCGTGCCTATCAATATGTGGCGTTATCAGTTGACGAGAGATTGAAAACTGCTTCTTGATAATGCGTTCCTCAACGGAAGTTGAAAGACCATTCTCTTACTCCAGCCGTCATGACACGTTAAACAATACTGTCTCATGTGCGATACAACATTAGCACATGCACAGAGATAACGCCGATCTCAACCATGCATGCCTCAGTAGGCATCCCAACATGAGCCATATTACTCGCAATTTCGCATGTATGAAGAAAGGAAGTAAAGTACAAACCTTGAAGACAGAAGCTGGCTGGAGAAATAACGAGCGGAGAGAAAGAAAAATGTCCCGTCACCAATCAGACTCTAGAGTACTCACTGTTTTCACGCTTTCCACCCCGTTCGCATCGCAAATCATCCCGACATACGCTCTCACGCCTACGCGAGGCAGGAAAAGACAGAACGGGCCCCGTCATAAGCGGAGAAGGGACGTTGGAGCGAACAGGGGGGGGGGGGGGGGGGGTAGGGGGTAGCCGGAGGTCACGGATGGAAAGTACGGCAGAGGCGCTGGATCTGCTCCCTGACGAGTGATAAGAATATGCCAAGAACAAGTATGAGAAACAGTGCGCCGACAAAGCGGGCGACAGCATGACGCAGTACAATGGGACGGAGTAAAGCGCTAGCAAAGAGAGGGGCAGCAGCCGAAACGAGGCCGTAAAGGGTGTAGGGAAGCAAGCGTTCTCTCCAACCCGTTTGGTAGCCAGACCTAGGAGCAGCAGCGGCAGTGAACGTGAAAAGACGCAGCTCGTTTTGCTGGTGCCCTCACTCTAGAGAGGGGACTGTATCGAGGACGAAGGGTATAATACAGCCTATAGCTGAGCAGCCTCTCCAAATTTATATCTTCCTCCCGGGTCCCGCCTCCGCGTAGCACGTCGGTGCTCTCGCCCGAGCGCGGAGGTGCATCCGTCTATCTGTTCAACCGAGGCGAGCGTTTCGGGCTCAGCCAAGCGTCGGCTTGCCGTCAAGATAGGGTCGTATCTTCGCGGGATCTTGACGGAGAGCTGCGTCGTGCGGCGGCGGTGGGCACTGTAGACGTGGCCGAAGCTGTACCTCTTTCTCCTCGCGCTGTCTCATGCGCCAAGTTCTTCGAACCGAAGCACATCGAGCATTTTTGGCGAGGCAGCATTGCCACCCGGGACACTCGAATCCACAGAAGCAAGTTTGTACACGTGGCATGCTGTAAAAGAAATAACTCAGAAACAGTAGATGTCGTGCCTTTGCTGTCGCCTCATTTGTGTGCTCCTGGGTCCTTTTTTCCCCTTCTTCTTTTACACGCTCGTAGCACTTATGCGTGTTACATCACACAGCCCCGCAGACTTCTCAAAAATTGCAGCCGGTTTGAGCCTGTCGGCGACACAAGCGTACGAACGGTGTGCAATCTTCAGGCTAACGGCAATGGATAGCAACATAACACAGAAGGTTTCAGCCAATTAACAGCAATTCTTTGTCATGAAACAAGGTTTTCATGAATTGGACCCGCGGTGAACTCGTGGCACTTGTTGTATAACTTGCGCAACATTATACAGTTTTAGTTAGGCAATGTATAGAAGACGTTTTCCTCCGCATTGTTAAAGCGCTTTCTTACTGGTTGTTGAAGCGTGGAGAAAACAGCGCGTACAATTGCCGGAAGGAATGTTGTCAATGTCCCGGCTGC